>NC_092756.1:72705654-72848154 GCF_047496795.1 Chiloscyllium punctatum | reverse complement strand
TTTCTACGTCTTTGATATCCTCTGTTTGTTTTTGTCGTCTTCCCAATCTTCTGATATCCGAGTGATCTTGGCCACTTTGTAGACTCTCTCTTTCCCTATGATGCATTTCCTGACTTCCTTTGTTAGCCCTGGCTGTTTAATTCCCGCCCCCTGACGGATAATGTTTCTGCCAAGAGAAGACTGAGGGAGTTTGGGATCCAGTACTCTCTGAGGTATCCGGCGGTGCTCCGATAACCTTACATGGATCCGTACATCTCTTTGATACATCGGAGAAGGCAAGAGACTTTGTGGACAAATTAACCACATCTGAACAATTTATTATCTACAAATAGTGTTGTTTGGTTATGTCTTTGTTGTTTGTTAAAAAAACCGAGAAAGTCCAGTTGGAGCGTTCTTTTCCTTGTTTTCCCGATTGGTAATAATCCGGATTAAACTGTGTTTGGTGGCGGTTGAGATGTGTACTTTCAATTTCTAAGTGAAGTTATACCAGAGGATGGGTGGGGTATTTACCCCATCGATCTTAAATGGTTTTTTTCTTTATTCATATTGCTATTCTATGGTATATTTACTTTCTATTCTGCTTGTGTTTGTGGTACGGCTCTACCTAGAAGGAGGGAAACTGGTTGGGATGGCCAGATGCCCACTTATGGCAGTTTGGGATGGGTAGTTGCCCCCTTTGGGCAGGAGGTGAGTTTCCCTATTCAGCGCCATTGGCACTTTATATTGTGGTTTGTATTGCTTTTAATCTTTGATAGTTTTGGAGGTTTGTTAAAGGTCGTGGTTTCAGTTTATGTAGTTTTTATATGTGATGGATCATATGACATTCAGTCTCAGTGATTTGTGGTTCGTGTTCCTCCTCTCTGGAATTTAAATGTTACTGTAGAAGGTTATGGCTAATGACTTGATTAAATGTTGAACCTGGAATATCAAGGGAAGTCGAGGAGAAAGTGTGGACTGCAGATGCTGGTGATCAGAGCTGAAAATGTGTTGCTGGAAAAGCGCAGCAAGTCAGGCAGCATCTCAAGGAACAGGAGAATCGACGTTTCGGGCATCAGCCCTTCTTCAGGAATCAAGGGAAGTCTCTCACCAATTAAGAGGAAGAAGGTATTTTTGAGTCTTAGAAAGGAGAAAGTGGATATTCCTTTGTTACAGGAGACGCACTTGAATGACAGGGAGCATTTGAAACTACAGCAGAATGGCCTTGATCAGGTTTACTTCACATCATTTAATACCAGAAGGAGGGGAGTGGCTGTATTGGTGAGGAGGAATCTCCAGGTTAAGTTACTAGAGTGTGTTAAAAACACACACACACAGGAGGTTTGTAATTCTTATAGCCTTGATAAATGGGAAAAATATGGTTTTTAAATGTTTATTCCCCTCCAGCTCATCCCCTCAAGTTTTTGTTTTCTAAATTGATCAGTCTGGAGTCCTGGCATATCATTATAGGGGGAAATTTTAACTGTCTCATGGATCCCACAGTACAGAGGTTGCCCAAAGGCCCCCCCACCACGATACCCTCTATACAAACTAAACAATGAGTGGATCTGTGTGTGGAGTGAGGGTTGGTGGACATCTGGAGGTGTCTCCACCCTACAGGCAGGGATTTTACGGTTTTCTTTTCCAATCCACATAGATGTCACACCAGGATTGATTTTTTTCCAATCCCCGAGGCAACCCTGGACTTGGTGGCACCTTGTACGATCAGTAATATTGCCATCTCTGATCACACTCCAGTGTACCTGTTGGTTAAGATTAAGGACGTTACAGTGGGTCCAAGGCACTGGCAAATGGATCCCTTTATCCTCAAGGATAATACATTTGTGGAGCATTTCTCTCGGGAATTTTGGGCTTTCCTAGACATTAACTCACACTCGGTTAGTAGCCAATCCTTCCTTTCGGAAATTGCCAAAGCCTTTGCCAGTGGGTCAGTTATTTCCTACTCTGCCAGTAGGAGGCGGAAGAAGGGTGAGCAGCAGCATCTCCTTGAAGCACTGTTGAAAGCAGCTGAGAAGGCCTACTTTGACAGGCCCTCGTTGGTCAAGTTACAGAGGATTACGGCGCTGCGGTCTGCATTGAATTCCGTGCTCACGCAGACAGCAAAGAATGAGCTTCCTTTTGCAAAGCAAAGGTTATATGATCATGGAGACAGGTCTGGCAAATACTGAGCATATCTCACTAGGAAAAGGAGAGCCCCTCAAGCCATTACGGTGATTAGGGAAGGGTCTGGGAACCGAACATGTGACTCCAAAAAGATTAATGTGTCATTCCAGAGATTTTACTCTAAGTTATACCAATCTGAGGTTTGTGAGAAGGGGTGGGCCAAAATAGAGGCTTTATTCAAGGATCTGGAGCTCCTGGATGTGACCCCTGAACAAGAGTCTTTTCTCAATGCCCCTTTATCAGAGCAAGAGGTGCAGGAGGCTGTGAAGCAGCTTCAGAGTGGTAAGGCACCCGGTCCTGATGGACTTCCCAGCGAATTCTAGAAGGAATTTATAAACATATTGTCAGGCCCGATATTCAACATGTTTAATGACCCACACAGCCATGTTTGTCTCCTGCCATCTCTGAGAGAGGCCAGTATTTCGCGAATTCTTAAAAAAGGGAAGGTCCCGGGGGACTGTGCTTCTTACAGGCCCATTTCACTCTTAAAGGTGGACTTTAAAATCCTCTCCAAGACCCTTGTGTTCAGGCTGGAGACTGTGTTACCTTCTATTGTTAAAGAGGACCAGACGGGCTTCATAAAGGGCCGCAGATCCTCCAATAATGTTAGGAGGCTGCTTAATGTAATTCAAGTGTGTCAACTACAGTCAATATAGGGATTGGTGATTTCTCTAGATACAGAGAAGGCGTTTGACCGAGTTGAGAGGGTGAACCTTTTCTATACTCTGGAGCGGTTTGTTTTGGGTGAAGTTTTTATAAGATGGGTAAAGGTTCTCCACAATGACCCTCTCACTGCAATCATCACCAACAGGGTGTGATCAAGCAATTTTAACATTTTTGGGGTCAGCCGGCAGGTCTGTTCCCTTTCCCCACTGCTTTTTACAGTGAGGATTG
Organism: Chiloscyllium punctatum; assembly: GCF_047496795.1. Taxonomy (NCBI): domain Eukaryota; kingdom Metazoa; phylum Chordata; class Chondrichthyes; order Orectolobiformes; family Hemiscylliidae; genus Chiloscyllium; species Chiloscyllium punctatum. The sequence goes on along the minus strand of NC_092756.1, from coordinate 72,845,100 downwards.
AATCATTGGTGGAGGGCATTCATAGGGATCCCAATATATCAGCTCCAGACGTGGGGTCACATTTACATCAGAGTTTATTGTATGTGGACGATGTCCTCATTCTTTTGTCAAATTGAGCAGTTTCAGTCCCTCGCCTGTTAGCATGCATCTGTGTGTTTGGCATCTTTTTGGGGGACAAGATTAATCTTGCAAAATCAGAGGCTATGCCTCTGGGTGGTCTTATGAAAGTGTTAAGTCTCGAGGGTGAATATCGATTCCCATTTAAATGGTCACAGGGGGGTTTTGTGTTTTTGAGCATGTTCATTACTCCAGTTCTGAATCGGCTGTTCAATGCCAATTTTGTTCAATTATTTGACAAAATCAAAGAAGACCTTCAAAGATGGAGGTGCTATTGCCATAACCCAATAGTTATCGATACTGTTAAAGCACGGAGGGCAATTCGGCAGAGGGAAGGCAATATTGGCAAGACATCTTCTCTTACACCGGGTATGCCGGGTTTTCAACCGGGTATGATAGATTCAGGATCCAAACATTGGGCAGTTAGGGGTGTGTCTTGTGCGGGTGATTTGTTTGTGGGAGACACAATGATGTCCTTCGATCAGTTCGCACAGAAACACAAGCTACCGAACAGGGACCTCTTTTGTTTATTTCAAGTTAGAGATTTTATTCAAACAAAGACGAAACTTTTGACTGATCCCTCCAAGTCCGAGATAGAGAGAGGGGTGATTTAGCCCCATATCCTGCAGACTCCACAAAGTTCTGTACTTTTCTGACACAACATCCCACCAAACCCAACACAGACCTGGGGACGCTTCCAGGGGAGATGAGAAACCGACTTGACATCAGAGAAAGAAGATCAGCCATGAAGACAAGGCTTAAAAGTTAGCCATCCCAGATGGGACTTGAACCCACAATCCCAGGCTGAGGAGGTCAGTGCCTTATCCATTAGACCACTGGGGCCACATGTGTAAAGTTAAAATGGCAGCCTGTAAATACTGCACCCTGAACCTCTCATATTGTGTTCTTCTCTGAGTTTTAGACTCACACTGATTGGTTGTTCCCCCTTCCATCTCACGCTAAATCATTGGCTGCTTGATAAAATTGATCTTACCTCACATTTCTCCCCAAATGGACAGATGAGAAATCCACCAAACTCCAACTTTGCACAACTCAAGTCTGGGGAAAATGGAGCAGACAGGAAAATAGCAAAGGGCTCAATGTTATTTTGTGCAGCACTTTCAAGATATTTGCAGTTAGTGAGAAAGGAGGAAGTAGAGATGTTGCAAAACGCTGCAGTGAGGACAATTCAACAGGATCTTAGCAGGCATTCAGCCCATTGGGGCTGTGCTGTCTCTTTCAGACAATTCACCCCAAGATCTCCCAAACCCTGGAATTACCTTGTGAAAGTTTCTACTAAAGAGCATTTTCCATAATCTCGAAGCAGGCAAGTGAGTTTTAACGGAGCAGTTGAAAAATCCAGTCAATTTGGATTGAGATGGAGTTGATATGGGATGAAAATCAGCCACCACAATCACCAGGCTTAAAACGTCAACACCCCAAAAGGGATTTGATCCTCCAATCCACTACATCAGAAGCTACAGTCTTACCCATTAAGCCACAAAAACTCAGTGACAATACTCTACTGGGAATAGTTGATCTTAAACGAGTGCTACAGCCGAGCATATTCCAAGATCTGTCACGACACACTGAGGGATACACTAAAGTTTCGGGCAGCTGCTGCCAAGGTGTAACAGGGAAACAACACAGTCTCAGGTCTTTCTGACAAATGATCACATCGTCCTTTCAGTTCTCAGACCCTCTTGGTGCCTGACAATGAACAGAGAACATTTCCTGCCCAAGTACAAAATGCCGGTTTTTTTTCACGACACAGAACTTTGAGAAATGTCAAAATTCCAGTGCTTTGTTGGTTCTTTTCTCTCTGCATAGACTGTACACAAGTGATTTAGAACCTTTGTCTGCATTTCTATTTGATTTTTTATGAATAAAGTATATTTTTAAAATAAACAAAATCTGGAGAGAGAGAGATCTGCCCTAACTTGCGAGACACCCCTTTGTGGAAGAGAGCCAGCCCTATATCGGGACAGGAAGGAGATTCCAATGGCCCAGCATGGATTGTTCCAGTTAATACCCTCGCCTCCTTGACCACAAAGTGAAGTGGGAGATGGCACAGGGCAGGGTGACACTAGGCACACGGACACACAAGATGGCCGCTGAGCCATAAGTTGACCACTTGGCACACAAGATGGCCGCCGGACCACAATATGGAGAGACACAGCAGAGCAAACACAGACACTGCCTGTTGCCACCAGAATGCCAACACAATGCACTCACAACCAAGTTGATTAGTTTAAGGCGGATGGGAGAGACAATACACATGAATAACATACACTGCCCGCCGAAGGGTCTGGGTCAGACAACACCTTTGATAGAAATGCTAACTGTTAGATACAGACTCAATACAGAGTGATAATAGCCAGGGCTGCAGTAATCGGCCTTCTCAGGAAGAGCGATTAGCGCCTATTACTACAGCAACAGACTTCCGCGCAGACGCTGAAACTGACAACAACTGCACTGAAATTAACAAAGGCCACACTGGAACTGACAATAACTGCACCAAAACGTTCAAGGATTCCGCAATGTTTACAATAAACAAGCCATGTTACAGAGACAATAACCTCATCACTGACCGATTATATCACAAAATGTATCACAGTATCTTGACCATGTGCTCCGGTTTGAGAGAAGAATCACAGCTGACCACTGTGCTGTTGGTGCTGCTCTCTCCCCGGAGCTCCGGGATTTCCTTGGACAATAAACTCTGTTGGTGAACCCCGACTCTGACTCAGGGGCTGGTGATTTTCAGCAGTTGCCTTCCCACAAATGTTCTCTGTTCATTGTCAGGCACCAAGAGGGTCTGTGAATTGAAAGAATGATGTGATAATTTGTCAGAAAGACCTGAGACTGTGTTGTTTCCCTGTTACACCTTGGCAGCAGCTGACCGAAACTTTAGTGTATCCCTCAACATATCATCTGAGATATTGGAACATGCTGGGCTGTAACGCTCGCTTGATGCCAAGACTTTACACTGGCAAATGGCTATGTGTGCCCTAGTAGCATATTGGGTAAACCACTGTCCTCCTAAGTGTGGGATTGTGGGTTTAAATTCCCTCTGGGCTGCTCACGTTTTAAGCTTGGTCTTTGTAGCTGACTTTTGGCCCATGATTCCTGAAGAAGGGCTGATGCCCGAAACCTCAATTCTCCTGCTCCTTGGCTGCTGCCTGACCTGCTGCGCTTTTCCAGCAACACATTTTCAGCTCTGATCTCCAGCATCTGCAGTCCTCACTTTCTCCTCGACTTTTGTCCCATGCCAACTTTATCACGATCCAAATTGACTGCATTTTTCAACTACTCTGTTCAAAATCACTGTGCCTGTGTTGAGATTATGGCGAATGATGTGAAATAGAAACTTGCACAAGGCAATTCCAGGATTTGGGAGATCTTGGGGAGAATTGTCAGAAAGAGACAGCGTAGCCACAATGGGCTGAATGCCCGCTAAGATTCTGTTGATTTAGAACATAGAACATAGAACATAGAACAGTACAGCACCGAACAGGCCCTTCAGCCCACGATGTTGTGTTGATCATTGATCCTCATGTATGCACCCTCAAATGTCTGTGACCATATGCATGTCCAGCAGTTTCTTAAATGTCCCCATTGACCTTGCTTCCAGAACTGTTGCTGGCAACGCATTCCATGCTCTCAAAACTCTCTTTGTAAAGAACCCGGCTCTGACATCCCCTCTATACTTTCCTCCAACCAGCTTAAAATTATGACCCCTGGTGTTAGCCATTTCTGCCCTGGGAAATAGTCTCTGGCTATCGACTCTATCCATGCCTCTCATTATCTTGTATACCTCAATTAGGTCCCCTCTCGTCCTCCTTTCCTCCAATGAGAAAAGTCTGATCGCAGTCAACCTCTCTGCATAAGATAAGCCCTCCAGTCCAGGCAGCATCCTGGTAAACCTCCTCTGAACCCTCTCCAAAGCATCCACATCTTTCCTATAATAGGGCGACCAGAACTGGACACAGTATTCCAAGTGCGGTCTAACCAAAGAAAGCATTTGTCCTCAATGCAACTTTTTCCAACATCTCCACCTACTTCCTCCCCACTAACTGCAAATATCTTGAAAGCGTTGTACAAAATAACATTGAACCCTTTGCTATTTTCCTGTCTGCTCCATTTCCCTCAGATGTGAGTTGTGCAATGTTGGAGTTTGGTTGGTTTCTTGTCTGTCCGTTTCGGGACAAATGTGAAGTGAGATTGATTTATCAAGCAGCCAATTTTTTAGCATGAGATGGAAGTTGTAAAAAAGAATCAGTGAGAGTATAAAACTGAGAAAAACACAATATGAGCCATCAGGGTGCAGTATTTAAAGGCTGCCAGTTTAACAGCAAACATGTAGACCCAGTGGCCTAATGGATAAGATATTGGGCTCGTAAACCAGGGATTGGGGGGTCAAACCCTATCCTGACTGGCTAACTTTCATCGGTTTCCCTCTCTGAACTTTACTTCTAATCTACATTATAAACATCCCCATGTCTGCATTCAGTTGATGGGAAGTGCTGTCCAACATGAACTTGCACAAAGTTGTCGGGGATCTGCAGGATTGGGTCGAAATTGCCTGAAAGAGACAGCAGAGCCACAATGGGGAAAGAACTGCTGAGATTCTCCTGGAGCTGGCATGGTGACTCGCAGTGTCAGGGACCTGGCTTTGATTCCTCCCTTGGGTGTCTGTTTGTGTCGAGTTTGCACATTCTCTCCATGGGGTACTCGGAGTGCATTGTGTTCCTCCCACAGCCCAAAGATGTGTAGGTTCGGTGGATTGGTTTTGGGGAATGCAGGGTGAGAGGATAGGGATTGGGCCTGGATGGGATGCTCTTCAGAGGCTGAGTGTGGACTTGCTGGGGTGAATGGCTTGTCCCCCTCACTCTAGGGCTTTTCTGAAACAAGTTTGGAGTCGGTGGTCAGAGCTCTGCTGCAGATCCCAGTGAAGGCTTTGCTAAGGGATTGGCATCCAGGTGTGTGTTCATATCCTTCTTTTCCCTGATCTTCCAGAATGTTCTGTAGCTTTGGCCAAAGGGGTCATGAGCTGGGTTCACATCATCCAATGGGGTCACATTGCCAAGTGTTCGACAACGGATTTCCTCAGACTGACACTTCCAGTCATCGAGTCATAGAGATGTACAGCACAGAAACACACCCTCGGTCCAACCCGTCCATGCTGAACAGATATCCCAACACAATCTAGTCCCACCTGCCAGCACCCGGCCCATCTCCCTCCAAACTCTTCCTATTCATATACCCATCCAGATGCCTTTTAAATGATGTAATTGTACCAGCCTCCACCACTTCCTCTGGCAGCTCATTCCACACACACACACCACCCTCTGCCTGAAAAAGTTGCCCCTTAGGTCTCTTTTTTCTCTTTTCCCTCTCACTCTAAACCTAAACCCTCTAGTTCTGGAGTCCCCCACCCCAGGGAAAAGACCTTGGCGGTTTACCCTATTCATGCTCCTCATGATTTTATAAACCTCTGTAAGGTCACCCCTCAGCCTCCGATGCTTGGATCCTATCCTTAGAGGAACTGGTATCAGCTTCCATCACTGTGACTGTGTGTTCAACCTCATCCGTCCTCTTTTCCAGGTCTCCCAGCTGCTGTTCATGCTTCTGCAGCATGATCGAGATCGGGGCCAGCTTCACCTCTATCTGCTTCCCCAACATCTCGCGAGATTTCGTGAGCTCCTTCCCCAGGGCCTGGTAGGTAATCGAGTCCGAGGATCCTGCAGGCTGGGCCGGGGGCCTGGCCCCGGACACTGCTCCTCCCTTCTTCAACATCCCTGGACGATGAAAACGCAGGTAAGTTGATTTTTTACAATGTCCTGGGACTCCACAATCTTTTCAGAGTCCCAGGATATCGCGATGGTCTGGATTGGGCGGGATAGAAATTCTTCCCCCTTGTGCTGTGGTGCGAAGCTCTGCAACATGATCGTCTGAGATCACCGCCATCTTGGATCCCCAGAGTGCAGTGAGAGAATAAAACTCAGAAAAACACACAATGAGAGGTCAGGGTGCAGTATTTAAAGGCTGCCATTTATGTTTTATATGTGCAGCCCCAGTGGCCTAATGGGTAAAGCATTAGCCACCCTAAACCAGGGATTGTGGGTTCAAGTCCCATCTTGGGTGTCTGAATCTTCCTTATGTGTCATTAATCTGTAATCCACTTTGCAAACATGTCCATGTCTACATTCAGTTGATGGGATGTGGTGTCCCATGTGAACTGAGACAAAACTTTTGGGGATCTGCAGGATTAAGGCTGAATTCCCTGAAAGAGACAGGACAGTCACAATGGCTGAAAACCTGCTGAGATTCTCCTGGGGATGGCATGGTGGCTCAGTGGGTAGCACTGCTGCCTCACAGTGTCAGGGACCTGGCTTTGATTCCTCCCTTGGGTGTCTGTTTGTGTCGAGTTTGCACATTCTCTCCATGGGGTACTCTGGGTGCTTTGGTTTCCTCCCACAGCCCAAAGATGTGCACGTTCGGTGGATTGGCTTTGGGGAATGCAGGGGGAGAGGATAGGGGTTAGGCCTGGCTGGGATGCTCTTCAGAGGGTCAGTGTGGATGTGATGGTCTGAATGGCCTCCTCCCACCCCACTCTAGGGCTTCTCTGAACAAGTTTGGAGCAGATGGTCAAAGGCCCAGTCAAGGCTTCGTGAAGGGACTGCCATCCAGGTGTGTGTCCCTATGCTCCTTTTCCCTGATCTTCCCGAATGTTCAAATCAACCTCATCACATTAAAGATATTTGTTTCTTGTCTTAATGAGAAGGGATTTGCCTTCAAGAGCACAAAGGTTTTGGATGTTGTCTCTTGAGGTTTGCTGATGAAACCGTTGATGTGCAGGGCCAACTGTAGATAATGGCAGAGACACTCTCCAGTGGTGACTGTCAGCGTTACCAGTCGTGAAGACTTCATCCAAGAAACTGACGGTGATCTTGACCGCAGTCTCACCACGGCCTGCAAATCACAATCGGCTTAACCAGACTCAAGATCTAAAGAGAAACCAAGAACATCTCACCGATATTACCATGAAGGTTGGTCCCAGCAAAGGATCAACAGCAAGACCGCAAAAACACATTTCATATCTCTCTCTGCTGGAACATTCTGCTGTCTTTCTCCATTGAAATAATATCCAGCTGCTTTATTCTTCCTAACAAAGTGTATGACCTCACACATTCCCACATTGCCTTTCATTTGCTGCGTTTTTGGCTACTCCCTTAACCCATCCATCTCCCTCTGTAAACTCTGTGAGTCAGCCTCAGCAGTTGCCTTCCCACAAATGTTTGTCCAATCTGTGGATGTGGCACTCCAAGTTCTCCAACAATGGCCTAACTACCTTACCTCTCCAACATAGCCTCCTTGCAATTGTATTCAATACCTTGACTAAGAAAGGTAAGGGCCCAAATGCATAGCCACAGCCACATCAGTTCCAACCTTGAACACCCAGATTTCAATCATTTCCATTGACATATTGGACCTTATCATAAAGACCAAACATGCAGGTAATCTGGGGTTCAGCTGGTAATGTTGACAGAATATAGCTTAGACTGATACCAACACAACCAAAACAGAAGTTGCTTTGTCCATAGATAGGTAGGCCCATCTGTTGGAGCCCCAGTGATCTCATGGGTAAGGCACTAACTTTCTAAACCAGAGATTGTGGGCTCAAATCTTATTTGGGGTTTTGATTTTGTTGAAATCTTCACTGTGCAGCTGATCTCAATCCTGTGTGGTCACGTGACCATGGGAACAAAATCAGGCATTCTCAATTGATCCTCAGCAGGAGAAATTTGACCTGACAGAAAATTGTCCAAACTAAATTAAACAGCAGCTATCAGCTCCAGAGAACAGTGCAACTAAGATCAAAGAGTTACAAAGATTCAAGAAGAACCAGTTCCAACCAGACTGAGGGTTGTATATTGGAGAAGTGTCAGCCTGAGACAATCCACTTGAAAGCTCCTGGCTTGACAACAGTTAAGTGTATTGGTGTGACCCCATTGGATGATGTGAACCCAGCTCATGACCGTATTGGCCAAAGCCACAGAAGATTCTGGAAGATCAGAGAAAAGTAGGGTAGGAACACACACCTGGATGCCAGTCCCTTCGCGAAGCGTTGACTGGGCCTTGCAGTGGAGCTCTGACCATCTGCTCCAAACTTGTTCAGAGAAGCCCTAGAGTGGGGTGGGAGGAGGCCATTCAGTCCATCATGTCCCCACTGACACTCTGAAGAGCATCCCATCCAGGCCCAACCCCTATCCTCTCACCCTGCACTCCCCAAAGCCAATCCACTGAACCTGCACATCTTTTGGACTGAGGGAGGAAACCAAACCACCGGAGTACCCCATGGAGAGAATGTGCAAACTCGACACAAATAGTCACCCAAGGGAGGAATCAAAGCCAGGTCCCTGACACTGTGAGGCAGCAGTGCTACCCAATGAGCCACCATGCCATCCCCAGGAGAATCTCAGCAGGTTTTCAGCCATTGTGACTATGCTTTCTCTTTCAGACGATTCACCTCAATCCTACAAATTCATGCAAAACTTGCGCAAGAAGATGTGGGGCACCACTTCCCATCAACTGAATGCAGACATGGAGATTTTCCCAAAGTAGATTAAAAATCAAGTTGACAAAGGGCAAGTGACTGACACCCCAGATGGGACTCGAACCCACAATCCCTGGCTTAGAAGGCCAGTGCCATATCCATTAGGCCACTGGGGCCACACAGCAGGCTGAAAATCACAGCCTTTATGTACTGCACCCGACCTCTCATACTGTGTGTTTCTGAGTGTTATCCTCTCACTGATTGTTTTTGACCCCTACCATCTCATGCGAAATTGTTGGCTGCTTGATTAATCAATCTCACTTCCCATTTGTCCCCAAACGGACAGACGAGAAAATCAACCAATCTCCAACTTTGCACAACTCAAGTCTGAGGAATATGGAGCAGACAAGAAAATAGCAAAGGGCTCAATGTTACTTTGTGCAGCACCTTGAAGATATTTGCAGTTAGTGGGGAAGGAGTAAGTGGAGATGTTGCAAACAGCTGCATTGAGGACAAATCAACAGACACGTATCGTCCTTGAGACCCTTCGGGAAAAGGAGAGGGCGGATCCTGTCGAGCGGTTCCCTGAGCAGACTGTCAAAGCCATTTGGCAGAATGCCTCATCGCCAGAACTTTCCAACAAGCACCAAGACATGGCTTGGCTGGTGGTGAGAAGGGCTCTGCCTGTGAGATCCTTTATGCACGCCTGGACTCTCTGCCGCACCGCACGCTGCCCTCGAAGTGGCTGCGGGGGGGACGAGACTGTCACACATCTCCTTCTGGAATGTGCCTATGCAGAGGAAGTCTGGAGAGGAATGCAGTGGTGCTTGTCGAGGTTCGTCCCGAGCAGCGCCGTGACGCGGGACTCCGTGCTCTACGGCCTGTTCCCCGGGACTCACACCAAGATGAACATTAACTGCGCCTGGAGGATCATCAACTCGGTGAAGGACGCTCTCTGGGCGGTCCAAAACCTGTTGGTCTTCCAGCTGAAGGAGTTGACCCCGACCGAGTGTTGCAGACTGGCACATTCCAAGGTCCAAGACTACGTGCTGAGGGACGCGCTGAAGCTTGGGGCAGCTGCCGCCAAGGCGCGGTGGGGAAAGACCACCGTGTAAGATCGGCCTGCCTAAAGAAGAACAGGGGGCCCATGCAGATGTTTTTTTGGGCTCTGCTGATGCCTCAGCCAAATATATGTATATGTACAAGATTGAAAAATGCACAGGATTGTAAATGACAAGGATAAATTCGAATCTGTGTTTGTAAATATGGACATATGTATGGCATGATCAAATGCACAGACCATCAAATCATTTTATGAATAAAGTATATTTTTGAAATAAAAAAAAAGAGGGAGGAAACCAAAGCACCCGGAGTACCCCATGGGGGGAATGTGCAAACTCGACACAAACAGACACCCAAGGGAGGAATCAAAGCCAGGTCCCTCACACTGAGGCAGCAGTGCTACCCACTGAGCCAACATGCCATCCCCAGGAGAATCTCAGCAGGTTTTCAGTCATTGTGACTGTGCTGTCTCTTTCAGACGATTCACCCCAATATCCTGCATATCCTCAACATTCTGTGTTTTTCTGACACAAGGTGCCACCAACCCAACACCGAGCTGGGGACCTTTCTAGAGAAGATGAGGAATTGACTTGACCTCAGACGAAGATCAGCCACGAAGACAAGGGTTAAAGGTCAGACACCCAAGATGGGACTTGAACCCACAATCCCTGGCTGCGGAGGCCAGTGCCTTATCCATTAGGCCACAGGGACCACATATGTGATAATAAAATGGCAGCTTTTAAGTTTTGTTTTCCAAGAACACACTGACTGTGGCTCAGCCAGCACAGAGTCAGTGCCCTGGACTGAGGGGATTCTAAATCTCCAGGTTATATATGTTTTTCTCTTTACCCCGGCACTGCTGCCTAACTGTGGTAGTGCTTATATTTTCCCCAGCCCCCATGTTGTGTGTGTGCAGGTGTGAGACACAGTGAAAGACAACAGATGGACAAATCTTTATTCAATTCCCACCATCAGGAAGAAAGGAAACACCCAAGTGGCCAGTGACAAGCATCAAAGGGCAATGCTGTGTGACCAAACAGTGAGGGGGAGGGCACTCTCTGAACAGCTCAAGGATGTTGGTAGACACTGCGTGCTCCTTCTCCAGGGACACCCGGGCTCGAACGTAACCGCGGAAGAGGGTCAGGCGATTGACCCGAACAACCAGTTTGGCCAGGCCCAGGAGTAGACCCACGAGGAGATCCTCTGACCAACCCTCCCCCCTCGGCACTGGGTGCCCAATGATGGGGAGTGTGGGGTTGAAGTCCAACCAGAAACGGAGGAGAAGGTTTCCCAGAAAGCTAAAAAGGGAGTGCAAGCGCCCTGTTCCATGGACTCCACAGCACCACAGAACAAGCAGTTGGGCTGGGAGTCCGTGAACCACCGCAATCTGCGGACTGCCGCGTGCAATACCCTCCAACCCAGATCCCCGTGAGAAAGGGGGAGGACTCCCATGTAGAGAGCCCTTCACTGGGGATGGTCCCCACCGCCCGGTGGTAAATGGGCACGCCAGGGTGTGTCCGGGAGGTGGATGAGGGTGTGCAGCAGCAGTCTGGACAGGGCCCTCTGTGATACACCCCTGAAAGGGACAAAACTAAAACTCTAGAGACAGCTCAGGTTGTGGGGCACAGTCTCCCGCAGGAAATACAGGACCCTGGGGCCAATGTGAAATTCCGTCCGGGCAGGAGTGAGTGCAGACGGGATCCCACCGCACACCTGAGCATCCTCCAACTGGGGCACTACGTGGGGTCTGAGCACCGTCGTTTTAAGGCGTCAGATGGTGGTGGCCACGTATCGGACGTCTACCGCTGCCCTGCTCGCTATATCCTGCGGCAGCGTCCAGCCCAGGCCCCCACCATCCAGCACGTCCCCGACCCTGGTCACCCTCACAGTCCCGGCCCTCCCCTCCGACAGTCACTCGAACCCACGAGTACGGAGGTGTGGATTCCTGAGCAACGTCTCCCTGACGACAGCCGCTACTCCTGCCGGAGGGTAGGCGTGACGCGATTCGACCATGTTCCAGACCGTGAGCAGGTCCTGGTAAAAGACAGGCAGTGTCCTGAGAGTGACCTCCAAACCATCACGGTCGCTGAGCAGGAGCTGAGTCTCGTAGTTGAGGTTACGCACCTGGTGGAAAAAGTACGTCGCCAGGGCCCCCCGCCCAGGGGGGGGCTCAATGTAAAGGTATCGCTGCAAGGTCTGAAGGTGGAACGTCGCTACCTGGGTGTGAACGCACACCAGCGACTGACCGTCCCCCTCAATATGGAGACTCAGGACCTGCGCAGTGACCCAGTGCATCTTTTTGTCCCAGAAGAAGTGAACCAACATTCTCTGGATGTCAGCGACAAAACCAGGAGGAGGGACCAAAGTGACCAGCCAGTACCACAGCATGGCAGGCACCAGCTGGTTTATGACCAACACTCGACTCCTGTGAGACAGCACTCGGAGCAGTCCTGTCCAGAGGCCTAGGCGAGGTGAGACTTTGGCCTCCAGCTCCTGCCAGTTCCCCGGCCAGGATTCCTCAGCTGGGCTGAGGTAGACCCCCAGGTCGAGGAGATGGTGGTACTCCAGCTGAACCCCCGTAACTCCTCCAGCAGAGACTCCACCCACCACGGACTGACGAGTTGTTGGAATATTGGGCCCAGTTGATCCTGGTGGAAGAGGCCGCTGAGTACAAGCCCTGGCACTCACACATCCTCCCCAGGTCAGCAGGGTCGGTGAAAGGGAGGAGCACGTGGTCAGTGTAGGCTGAGATGACCACCCCCGTGCCCGCACTGTGCAGAACCAGCCCCGACAACCTCCTCCACAAGAGGCACACGACAAGCTCCACGCACAGGGAATCCAGCTGGCCGGACAGGGGGCCGCCTTGGCGTACTCCTCTCCCAAAGTGAAGGGGCAGTGTCATGGAGCCGTTAACTTTAAAACTAATTGCACCTGCCTCCACTTGGTCCACATCCACACAAGCATTTCCTGTCATGTACCTGTCCAAATGTCTTTCTCATAGAATCCATACAGTGTGGAACCAGGCCATTTGGCCCAACAAGTCCACCCAGACTCACTCCCCTACATGTCCTCCTGACAAATGTACCCAACATTCACATCCCTGAACAGTCTGGGCAATTTTGCATGGCTAATTTACTTGTGGGAGGAAACTGGAGCACCTGGAGGAAACCCACACAGACACGGGGAGAAAGTGCAAAATCCACACAAACTGTCACCAGAGGCTGAAATTGAACCTCAGTCCCTGATGCTATGAGACAGCAGTGCTAACCACGGAGCCAACTTGGAAACTCTACACAAACAGTCACCCAAGGGAGAGATCAAAGCCAGGTCCCTGACGCTGTGAGGCAGCAGTGTTACCCACTGAGCCACCATGTCATCCCCAGGAGAATCTCAGCAGATTTTCAGCCACTGTGACTGTGTTGTCTCTTTCAGACGATTCACCCCCCATCCTGCAGATCCCCGAAAATCTTGAGCAAGAACATGTTGGGCACCACTTCCCATCAGCTGAAAGCAGACAAGTGGGATTTCTCCAAAGTCAATTAGAAATAACGTTGACTGTGAACAAGCCAGAAATAACCTGACACCCCAGATGGGACTTAAATCCAAAAACCCCAGGTTTAGGAGACCAGTGCCTTATCCATTAGGCTGTTGGGGATACACCCATCAAGGACAAATGGCAAACTTTAAATACTGAACCCTGCCCTGTCATATTGTTTTTTTCTGAGTTTTCTACTCTTACTGATTGTTTTTTGCCCCTTCCATTTCATGCTAAATTGTCGGCTGCTTGATAAATTGATCTCGCCTCCCATTTGGCCCCAGACGGACATTTGAGAAATCACAGCCGGTCAGACAGCGTCCGAGGAGCAGGAGAGTCGACATTTCGAGCATAGGCCTGAAGAGCTTATACTCGAAACATTGACTCCCCTGCTCCTCGGATGCCGCCTGACCAGCTGTACTTTTCCAGCACCACACAGTTTGACTCTGATCTCTCACATCTGCAGTGCTCACTTTCTCCCAGTTGAGAAATCAACTCAACTCCAACTTTGCAGACCCACAGTTTGAGGCAAATGGAGCAGAAGGAAAAGGGCTCAATGTTATTGTGTGCAGCACTTTCAAGATATTTGCAGTTAGTGGGGAAGGGGAAAGTGGAGATGTTGCAAAAAGCTGCATTGAGGACAAATCAACAGAATCTTCGCGGGCATTCAGCCCATTGGGGCTGTGCTGTCTCTTTCAGACAATTCACCCCAAGATCTCCCAAATCCCGGAATTACCTTGTGCAAGTTTCTCTGCCACATCATTTGCCATAATCTCAACGTAGGCACAGTGATTTTTAACAGAGTACTGTCGATGAAAAATTCAGTCAGCATGGATTGAGATGAAGTTGACATGGAATGAAAATCAGCAACAAAGCCCAGGCTTAAAACCCAAGCCCATCTGATGGGACTTGAACCAACAATTACCAGCTCAGGGAAGCCAGGGCCTTATTCATTAGAGCCCTCAGGCTCCCATCTTGTACTCTCTGTGGAAAGTGTTGACCTGAAACGAGTGCTACAGCTGAGCATGTTCCAAGATCGAGATTAAATGACATGTTGTGGGACACACGAAAATATGGAGCAGCTGCTGTCAAGGTGTAACAGTTAAAGAACACTGTCTAAGGCCTTTCTGACCAGTTATGACATTGTCCCTTCATTTCTCAGACCCTCTTGGTGCCTCAGAATGAAGAGAAATTGTTTCCTGTCTCAGTAGAAAGATCTGCCCGAACTTGCGAGACCCCCCTTTGTGGAAGAGAGCCAGCCCTATATCGGGACAGGAAGGAGATTCCAATGGCTCAACATGGATTGTTCCAGTTAATATCCTTTCTCAGATGGATAGAGCTATAGAGTGAGTAAAAATTGTGGGAATTTGGGAAATGCTGACAATCTGTTTTAATATTTTGTTCATAAAATCAAGTTGAACCGCCAACCAAATTTTGTCCCCCTTTGTCTGCATCACCAACAAGATTACTGAAGGAAAGTTGAGTTTAATTACATTGTGTTACTAATGTTCATCTGGTTGATCAGTGGAAATTAAAAGCCATGTCACACAACAGGCAGAGTCAATCTTTAGCTGAGTAGAAGTTCAGCAGAGAGAAACAGACTTACTTTGTGATATAATAGGTAATTCCTGTCCCATTGATCTATTAACTGCAGGGAACTTTCAGATACGTGGTATCTTTAGAGCAATTAAATATCCTCCCAAGATATATGCTTTCACTCTCAACTGAAGATGTTATAACTTCAATGGCTAAGAGTATTAACCAATAAATCAATGCTCAGCCAGTTGAAGTATTACACTTGGCACATCATCATCGCTGTAATTGCAGAATGCAGCATAACCTATTCCATCTTCTAACCTACTGACAGCCTACTTTTCAGAAGTCTCCTTACACGACTCTGAAAACAAATTAAAAGAAACCAATTAAACCAAATAAGCACAAATTAAAATGTCCCAGTCATTTAAAAAGGCTCTGTAACAAAAGTCAAAATCTCCCAAGAAAGCTTACACTTACAGAGTCACAGAGTTGTACAGATCCTTCGCTCCAACTCGTCCATGCCAACCAGATATCCGAAAGTTATCTAGTCCCACAAACCAGCATTTGGCCCATATCCCTCTGAAGCCTTCTTATTCATGTCCCCATCCAGCTGCCTTTTAAATGTTACAGAGTCTTAGAGTTATACAGCACGGAAACAGACCCTTTGGTCCAACTCGTCTATGCCGACCTGATATCCAGAATTAATCTAGTCCGACTTGCCAGCATTTGGCCGATATCCCTCTAAACCCACATTGTTCATATACCCCCATCCCAATGCCTTTTAAATGTTTTGGAGGAGCCAGGGTTAGACTGGGGTGGACAAAGTTAAAAATCACACAACACCAGGTTATAGTCCAGCGGGTTTATTTGGAAGCACTAGCTTTCGAAGCGATGCTCCTTCACTGGGTGGTTGTCTTCACCTG
This sequence comes from Chiloscyllium punctatum, assembly GCF_047496795.1. Classification (NCBI taxonomy): domain Eukaryota; kingdom Metazoa; phylum Chordata; class Chondrichthyes; order Orectolobiformes; family Hemiscylliidae; genus Chiloscyllium; species Chiloscyllium punctatum. The sequence goes on along the minus strand of NC_092756.1, from coordinate 72,829,367 downwards.
ATGAATGAGCAGCGCTCTGAAAGCTAGTGCTTCCAAATAAACCTGTGGGATTATAACCTGGTGTTGTGTGACTTTTAACTTCTAAATGTTGTTATTGTACCAGCCTCCACCACTTCCTCTTGCAGTATGTTCCATATAAGCACCACCCTCTGCATGAAAAGGTTGCCCCTTAGGTTCCTTTTAAATTATTATTCATCTCACCTTAAACCTATGCCCTCTGTTTTTGTACTCCCCCACCCTGGGGAAAAGACTGAAGCTATTCACCCTATCCATGTCCCTCATGATTTTATAAACCTCTATAAGGTCACCCTTCAGCCTCCAACACTCCAGAGAAAATAGCCTCAGTCTATTCATCCTCTTGCGATAGCACAAACCCTGTAACCATTTCAACACCCTTGTGAATCTTTTCTGAATACTTGCAAGTTTTACAACATCTTTCGAGATATCTACATGAAACCCCTTCTATTCCTAATCTGTGTGTATGCGTGTCACGTTATTACTTTTGTATTTCGTAATGAATATACACATCCTTTTGTTAACTTTCCACATCCTGGTTGAATTTGCTACTTTTAAAAACCAATTCAATTTGATATGAAAAAGGAGGTGTTGGGTATTTTGAAAATCATTAACGTAGACCAGTCCCCAAGACCTGATGGAATCTATCCTAAAAGCCTGAGAGAGGCAGGTGAGGAAATTACTCAGGATTTGCAGAAAATCTTTCTTTCCTTTATCGTCACAGGAGAAGTCCCAGAGGACTGGAGAATACCCAATGTTATTTCTTTGTTTAAGAAGGGTAACAGGAATAATCCAGGAAATTAAAGGCCAGATTGGCTTCCTGCAACTTCCTGTTATTCATTGCTTGGACATCACTGTCTGTGCCTGGATGGTACCCTCTGGAAGTCACTCTGTAAAGATCTCCACCCCTCTACCTTGGGGTCTCAGGATCTCAAGGTGTTCCTCTCTTTGGCCAAGGTTTCGGTCCATGTGTAATGGTTTCCTGAATGTGGTTCCTGTGAAGTGCCTTGTGCCATGAAAAGGGATCACTCCATGCAGGCTGTAGTTGGGTTGAAGTGTTATGGAGAGCAGGCAGGAAAGTGGAGTTGAGGCCGAGATGAGATCAGCCATGATCGTGTGGAATGACAAAGCAGGCTCGAGGAGCTGAATTGCCGAATTTTTAAGATCTTCGGAACACAACCAAAGACAGAGCTATCAATTGTCGTTGGTGGCTAACATGGTATCTCACCTCAGATGCATCATGAAGAGGGTGTCCATGTTCAAAGCCAGGGGTTGTGAGTTCATATCCCATTTGGGCTGTTATGTTTTTAAACATGAACTCTGATCAGCACCCTGTGTCTGTTTGATCTCAGTTCCAGTTAATAAGGGGAGATGGTGGTGCAGTGCTAGACCTGGAGTAGGAATCCAGAACACCAAGTTCATGGTGTGGGGGAGATGGACTGTAATCCCACCATACAAGGTGGTGAAATCTCAGCTCAGGAGGAGCTTTGTCTGATGGGAACCATATATTGCGATTGAGGTTTGTTAGGAAGCTAACTGGTTCCATATTCTCCTTTCAGGAAGAAAACCTGGTGAGACTACAGACCCACAGCAATGTGGTTGACTCACCCTCTGGGCAATAAATGCTGGCCTAGTCAGAAACATATCGCATTCCTTCCCTGTAGCTCGGTCACAATCCTGGAACACCCTCCATTGATTCATTGTAGGTTTACCTCCAACAAATGGTCAAAAATCACACCACACCAGGTTTTAGTCCAACGGGTCTATTTGAAACCACGAGCTTTTGGAGCATTGCTCCTTCATCAGGTGTAATGAGAGAGGAGGCATCAGACACAGAATGTATAAGTAAAATATCAAAGGGTCATACAAGTGATGCGAATGTATTGAACAAATCCAAAATGGCCGACTCCCTCCTGTTAAATCTTCAATCAGTTTGAAAGGAGATACAGGCAGCACATGGATTGCAGTGGTTCAAAAAGATAGCTCCCCATCACCTTTCAGGGGAAACTAGGGAGAGGCAATAAATGTTGATCTAGCCATCAATGTTCACTCCCTGGAAATGAATCAAAACAATCCCACAATGGAATAAACCGCCAGGGGAAAAGTCATAGTGTAATGACTTGAAAACATCAAGCCCCAACTTTGGATGGTTTCTATTGTTATGTTTTACATTATCATCCAAAATGCACCAGTCATTGACATAAAGGTTATGATTTGGAGGAGCCGGTGTTAGATTGGGGTGGACAACAGGTTTATGTGTGTGTGTGCAGGGGAGACCGAGTGAGTGTGTGCGTTGTGTGTGCGTGTGAGGGGGCGATGATGTGAGTGTCTATGAGAGTGTGTGTGTGTGTATGTGTTTGAGTGTAATGGGGTATACATCTGTGAGAAGGTGTGTGTGTGGGTGTGAGTGTGGGAGTGTGTATGTGTATTGTGTGACAGGAAGAGTGTGTGTGTGTGTGTGTGTGTGTGTGTGTGTGTGTGTGTGTGTGTGTATAGTGCAGTGGGGTCAGCTGTAGTCTGACATGAACCCAAGGTCCCAGTTGAGGCCATCCCCATGGATACCAAACGTTGTTATCAGCCTCTGCTCAGCCACTTTTCGTTGTTGCCTGTCCCAAAGCCCACCTTGGAGGATGGTTACCTGAAGGATCGAGGTTGAAAGTCCCTGATCGTTGAAGTGATCTCCGACTGGGAGGGAACACCTCTGTTTGGTGATTGTTACGCGGTGCCCATTCATCTGTTGCCGTGGCCTCTGCTCGGTCTCACCAATATACCATGCATTGGGCATCCTTCCCTGCAGCGTATGAGATAGACAACGTTGGCCGAGTCACATGAGTACCTGCCGCGTACATGGTGGGAGATGTCCCCATGTGTCATGGCGGTATCCATGGCGACACTCTGACACGTTTTACAGTGTCTGCTGTGACAGGGTTGTTTGGTGTTGTCCTGAAGGCCGGGCAGTTTGCTGTGAACAATGGTCTGTTTAAGGTTTGGTGGCTGTTTAAAGGTGAGAAGTGGAGGGGTAGGGAAGGTCTTGGCGAGGTGCTCATCCTCATCGATAATGTGTTGCAGGCTGTGGAGAATGTGACGTAGTTTCTCAGCTCCTGGTAAGTACTGGACAATGAAGGGTACCCTGTCGGTTGCAGCTCGTGTCTGTCTCCTGAGGAGGTCATTGCAGTTTCTCCCTGGGGCATGTCAGAACTGGCGATTGATGAGTTAAGCATCGTATCACATTCTTATCAGGGCATCCTTGTGTACTTCCAAGTGCCCCTCACATTCCCCCCTCACCTGAACAGATCCTGTGTAAGTGTACGGCTTGTACAGAGGGGACGGCTGTTTTAATATGTTGAGGGTGGGTTTGTGGTTGAGTGAGGTGCTGTGGTGTCCATCCTTGATGGAGATGCATGTGTCCAAGAATGAGACAGATACTAAACAGGAGTCCATGGTGAGTTTGATGGTGGGATGAAACTCGTGAAATGTTGGTGAACATAAATGTTGGGAGAGTGCAGCATTGTTCTGACATGAACACAACCAAGGTTGAGGGGATCAATTCTCCTGACATGGCCCCAGAAGCACGTGTTGTCCCAGTGACCTAACAGCTCCATCTCTGATCTTCTAAGCTACTGCCTGTGGTTTCCATCCCTTCTGGGGATACTTTCAATTTAAACATTCTCTCCAATTAAAACCCTCTCACTGCATTATATCCATTCAAATTAAGTTAATCTCTGACCTAATATCTTTAAAACTCTGCATGGCTGCTTTGAGATCATGGAATTAAAACATTACCAAGTCAGTTTGATCCATGTGGCAACAAACGTTTGATGAACTGGAGCGAAAGGGAGTGGAATTAATTTCTCAGCTCTCCCAAAGAGACAGCATTGACATGATGGGCTTCAGTATATACAGTCACATTCGAAGATTCATTGATCTGAAATTAAACAGTCAAATGTCTGTTTCACCACAGTCGCCTCATCTGTTGTTCGTTTCCTCACTGATGCAGGAATTCGCATTGACCCATTTGTTCTTGTCTTTCTGGGACCATTCCTTCAATGTTGGCTGTACAAACATTGAGCTTGCTTGACCTCTATACTGTCCTGTTGGTATTTAACATGAAAAAACGCAGGTGACATAAAGTTATTCCACACTCAATAATTTATATTTACATTCAATGAGTTGGACCAAGATAACAGTGACCCTAAAGGTGGAAGATTCATTGAAAATATTTGGTTTGCAAGTAATGATAGGCACAGTGAAAAGTTTGTCTTGTGAGCAATACAGGCAGCTCACAGAGTTAAGTAGCATAGATAAGTAAATAATAGGGAAACAGCAGCAGGAAACTGTTTCAAAACTGGTTGGTGCGTGTGTTCAGGCTTCTGTACCTTCTCCCCGATGGTAGAGGTTGTAGAAAAACATTGCCAGGGTGGGATGGATCTTTGAGAATGCTGGAGACCTTTCCTTGACAGTGGGCCTGGGCGATGGATGCTATAGATGGGAGGTTGGCCTTTGTGATTGTCTGGGCCGAGTTCACCACTCTCTGTAACCGTCTCTGATCTTGAATGGTACAGTTGCCAAACCAGGTAGTGATACATCCAGACAGAATACTGTCGATGGTGCACCTATAAACGTTGGCAGGGGAATTCACTGTCAGTAATATCTAATGTTCTGGAGGGATCAGTGTTGAAGGGTTGGTTTGTTGATAAGAGTGTGATGAGAGCTGGCTTCCAAAAGCAACCTCTCCAACCTCACTCTCAGGAATCTCGTCCCCATCCAGAAACAGCAGCCCCTTGATGACCACCTTCAACATTCAATCCTGCAGATCCTCGAAAATCTTGTGCAAGATCATGTTGGATATCACTGACCATCAACTGAATGCAGAGATGGGGATTTTTCCAAAATAGATTAGAGATAACAGAAATGCCATAGAGACACCCCAGACGGGACTTGAACCCACAATCCCTGGCTTAGGAGGCCAGTGCCTTATCCATTTGGCCACTGGGAGCACATTAGCTGCATTGCACAATGTCTTTAAATACTGCACCCTGACCTCTCATCGTGTGTGTTTCTGTGTGTTGTACTCTCACTGATTGGTTCTTACCCCTTCAATCTCATGCCACATTGTTGGCTGCTTGATAAATTGATCCCGCCTCCCATTTCTTCCCAAACGGACAGATGAGAAATCAACCAAACTCCAACTTTGCACAACTCAAGTCTGAGGAAAATGGAGCAGACAGGAAAATAGCAAAGGGCTCAATGTTATTGTGTGCAGCACCTTGAAGATATTTGCAGTTACTGGGGAAGGTGGAAGTGGAGATGTTGCAAAAAGCTGCATTGAGGACAAATCAACACAATCTTAGCGGGCATTCAGCCCATTGTGGCTGTGCTGTCTCTTTCAGACAATTCACCCCAAGATCTCCCAAATCCCGGAATTATCTTGTATAAGTTTCTACTAAACAGCATTTGCCATAATCTCAACACAGGCACAATGATTTTTAACAGAGTAGTTAAAAAATCCAGTCAATTTGGATTGAGATGAAGTTGACATGGGATGAAAATCAGCCACTGCAAAGACCAGGTTTAAAAATGAAATCCCTGAAATCCCAGATTTCAGAGGCCAGTGCCATAGCCATTAGGCCACGAGGGCACTATATTGGCAGACCACTGGAAACAGTTGGCATCAAATGAGTGCAACAGCCAAGCACACTCCCAGATCTGTGACAACACACTGAGGGACGCACTAAAGGTTCAGGCAGCTGCTGCCAAGGTGTAACAGGGAAACAACACAGTCTCAGGTCTTTCTGACAAATGATCACATTGTCCTTTCAGTTCTCAGACCCTCTTGGTGCCTGACACTGAACAGAGATCGTTTCCTGCCCAAGTCCAAAATGCCTTTCTTTCCACAACGATACAGAAGGTTTGAGAAATGTCAATATTCCAATGGTTTGTTGGTTCTTTTCTCTCTGCATAGACTGTACACAACTGATTTAGAACCTTTGTATGCATTTCCAAATGATGTTACAAACTGTTTCAATACTTTGTTAATAAAATCAAGTTGAAACGCAAATCAAATTTAGTCTCCCTTTGTCCCCATCACCAACAAGAATACTTGAGTAAAGTTGTGAGGAATTCATCAGACCAATGAGACTCCAGGAATTCTTCCAAGATGTCAGCAATGATCCCAATGAGCCAACCAACGAACGGGAACAGTCATCAGAGAGATCCATCGTGGAGCGACCAAAGAAGGAGTCGATTTGTATCCCTGCGGAGGGCCGCTGTCCTGACCTTGAGATGTATGCTCAACCGTCAGGAGATGGGTGAATGCCAGATTTAAAAATCACACAACACCAGGTTATAGTCGAACATGTGGAAGCACTAGATTTCGGAGCACTGCTCCTTCATCAGGTGGTTGTGGAGAATAAGATTGGAGGACACAGAATTTATAGCAAATGTTGACAGTGTGATGCAACTGAAATTGTATCTTGAGAAAGACCTGGATTGTTTGTTAAGTCTTTCATCTTATAGAACGGCCAGGTTGGTTTTCGTTCTTTCATATGTAAATTGCAAAACTTTTATTATAAGTTACATTCTCAAGTGAACTTTAACAATTGGTGTCGTGTCGGCCCAGATGATGTATTGAAGGTGTGAGCTCCCCTGTGTGAGTCTGTCTGTGCCACAATGGTCAGACTGATTCTAATCTAATAAACAGATTTACAGCATCTCACATGATTCATACAGTTTTTGAGCAAAGTAAAATGTAATTCTGTAAGTCCAAGTTCATCACACACACTTATATGTGTTTGTGTGTATATGTGTGTGTGCGTATGTGTGTGTGTATATATGTGTGTGTGGATATGTGTGTGTGTATGTGTGTGTGTGTGTCTGTATATGTGTGTGTGTATATGTTTTTCTGTGGGTGTGTATGTGTGTATATGTGTGTGTGTATGTGTATGTGTGTGGGTGTGTATGTGTGTGTATATGAGTGTGTGGGTGTGTATGTGTGTGTATGTGTGTATTTGTGTGTGTGTGTATGTGGGTGTGTATGTGTGTGTGTGTCTGTGTGTATGTGTGTATGTGTGTTTACGTGCGTGTGTATGTGTGTGTGTTTGTGCGTCTATGCATGTGTGCATATGTGTGTGTATGTGTGTATATGTGTATGGGTGTGTGTATATGTATGTGTGTATGTGTACGTGTGTGTGTGTTTATGTGTAAATGTGTATGTGTGTGGATGTGTGTGTGTATGTGTGTGTAAATGTGTGTGTGTTTGAGTGTGTGTATGTGTCTGTGCATATGTGTGTGTTTGGGTGTGTGTGTATGTGTGTGTCTGTTTGTGTGTATGTCTCTTTGTGTGTTTGTGTGTGTATGTTTGTGTGTGTGTGTATGTGTGTGCGTATATGTGTGTGTCTATATGTATGTGTGTGTGTGTATGTGTGTGTGTATGTGTATGTGTGTGTGTTTGTATGTGTGTGTGTATGTGTGTGTGTGTGTGTGTGTGTGTGTGTGTGTGTGTTTGTGTGTGTGTGTATGTGTGTGTGTAGTTGAATGGGGTCACCTGTAATGTCCCAGTTGAGGCCATCTCCATTGTTACCAAACTTGGAGATCAGCCTCTGCTCGGCCACTTTTCATTGTTGCCTGTCCCGAAGTCCCCCTTTGAGGAAGGTCGAGGGCGAATGTCCCGAATTGCTGAAGTGTTCTCTGACTGGGAGGGAAAATTTTGTCTGTTAACAATTGGTGTCGTGTCGGCCCAGATGATGTATTGTAGGTGTGAGCTCCCCTGTGTGAGGCTGTCTGTGCCACAATGGTCAGACTGATTCTAATCTAATAAACAGATTTACAGCATCTTACATGGATTCATACAGCCCCACCCCCCCACCCCATATACGCACATGCACACACACACGCACAAATAAGTTTGTGGGGTGAATTTGTATTTGCAGAACTACATTTTATTTTGCTCAAAAACTACATGAACTACAGAGCTAAGGAGAGTATTGTGCCAGTTCCCAGAATCAGGTGGCTCACTGGTTAGCACTACAGCCTCACAAGACCAAGGTCCCAGGTTCAATTCCAGCCTTAGATAACTGCCTGTGTGGAGTTTGCACATTGCTCTGGTTTCCTCCCACAGTACAAAGGTGAATTGACCATGTTAAATTGCCCATAGTGTTACCTGTTTCCACACTGTCGGTCGTCTAATCCAGGGGAAGGATCTGAAGGCCCTAGTTTACGAGGGCTCTAAGCTCATGCCTTTCCAGGACTTCTCAGCGGTGGGAAACCAGAAAAGAAAACCTTACAATGATGAGCCTAAGACATAGGAATGGAAGTAAGGCCATTCAGCCCATCGGGTCCACCCTGCCATTCAATTGTGAATGATGGGCATTTCAACTCCACTTTGTGGCACTCTCATCGTTCACCCTTAATTCCTTGCGTGATCAAGAATTTATCAATCTCTGCCCTGAAGACAATTAACGTCCTGGCCTCTGCTGCGCTCCACGGCAATGAATTCCACAGGCCCACCACTCTCTGCCTGAAGAAATGTCTCCTCATTTCCGTTCTAAATTGACCCCCCTCTAATTCTCAGGCTGTGCCCATGGGTCCTGATGGAAACACATTCCCAGCATCCACGCTTTCTAAGCCATGCATTATCGAGTAAATTTGTATTAGATCTCCCCTCAACCTTCTAAACTCTAATCAATACAATCCCAGGATCCTCAGCTGTTCATTGTATGTTAAGCCTCCCATTCCAGGGATCATCCGTGTGAATCTCCGCTGGACATGCTCCAGTGCCAGTATGTCCTTCCTGAGGTGTGGAGCCCAAAATTGGATACAGTATTTCAAATGGGGCCTAACCAGAGCTTTATAAAGTCTCAGAAGGACATCGCTGCTTTTACATTCCAACCCTCTTGAGATAAATGGCAACATTACATTTGTTTTCTTAACCACAGACTCAACCTGCAAGTCAACCTTTAGAGATTCCTGGACTATCATTCCCAGATCCCTTTGTACTTTGGCTTTATGAATTTTCTCACTGTTTAAAAAATAGTCCATGCCTGTATTCCTTTTTCCAAAGTGCAAGTCCGAGCATTTGCTCAGGTTGAATTTCATCAGCCATTTCCTGGACCACTCTCCAAAACAGTCTAAATCTTTCTGCAGCCTCCCCACCTCCTCAGAACAACCTGCTTGTCTGCCTAACTTTGCATCATCGGTGAACTTCGCCAGAATGTCCCCCAGTCCCTTCATCCAGATCATTAATATATAAAGTGAACAGCTGCGGCCCCAACACTGAACCCTACGGGATACCACTTGTCACCAGCTGCCATTCCAAGAAAGAACCTTTTATCCCAACTCTCTGCCTTCTGTCAGATAGCCAATTCCCAATCCATGCCAGTAGCTCACCTCGAACACCATGGACCCACACCTTACTCAGCAGTCTCCCGTGAGGCACCTTATCAAAGGCCTTTTGGAAATCCAGGTAGATAACATCCACTGGGTTTCCCTGGTCTAACCTACTTGTTACCTCTTCAAAGAATTCTAACAGGTTTGTCAGGCATGACCTCCCCTTACTAAATCCATGCTGACTTGTTCTAATCCAACCCTGCACTTCCAAGAATTTAGAAATCTCATCCTTAATGATGGATCCTACAATTTAACATACAACCGAGGTTAGGCGAACTGGCCTATAATTTTCCATCTTTTATCTTGATCTTTTCTTGAACAAGGTGTTTGCAACAGTGATTTTCCAATCATCTGGGAATTTCCCTGACTCAAGTGATTTTTGAAAGATTTAAAATAGCCTCTACTATTTCCTCAGCCACCTCCCTCAGAGCTCTCAGATATAGACCATCTAGGCCGGGAGACTTATCAATTTTTAGACCTTTTAGCATTTTGAGCACTTCCTCGTTTGTAATGGCTAACATACTCAAATCTGCCCCCTGACTCTCCTTAATTGTTAGGATAATACTCATGTCTTCCACTGGGAAGACTGACACAAAGTATTTACCAAGTTCTTCAGCCATTCCCTTATCTCCCTTCACGAGTCTTCCTGCATCAATTTGGAACGGCCCAATTTCTACTTTTGCCTCTCGTTTGTTTCTTATGGATTGAAAGAGACTTTAACAATCATTTCTAATATTACTGGCTAGCCTCCCTTCATATTTGATCCTCTCCTTCCTATTTCTATGTCTTTGTTATCCTCTGTTTATTTTTGTCGTCTTCCCAATCTTCTGATTTCCCAGTGCTCTTGGCCACTTTGGAGGCTCTCTCTTTCCCTATGATACATTTCCCAACATTCTTTGTTAGGTTATGTCTTTGTTGTTTTTTAAAAAAACCGAGGAAGTCCAGTTGAAGCTTTCTTTTCCTTGTTTTCCTGATTGGTAATAATCCGGTTTAAACTGTGTTTGGTGGCGGTTGAGATGTGTACTTTCAATTTTTAAGTGAAGTTATACCAGAGGATGGGTGGGGTATTTACCCCATCGATCTTAAATGTTTTTTTATCTTTATTCATATTGCTATTCTATGGTATATTTACTTTCTATTCTGCTTGTGTTTGTGGTACGGCTCTAGCTAGAAGGAGGGAAAATGGTTGGGATGGCTAGATGCCCACTTATGGGCAGTTTGGGATGGGTAGTTGCCCCCTTTGGGCAGGAGGTGAGTTTCCCTATTCAGCGCCATTGGCACTTTATATGGTGGTTTGTACTGCTTTTAATCTTTGATAGTTTTGTAGGTTTGTTAAATGTAGTGGTTTCAGTTTATGTAGTTTTTATATTTGATGGATCATATGACACTTAGGCTCAGTGATTTGTGGTTCGTGTTCCTTCTCTCTGGAATTTAAGTGTTACTGCAGAATGTTATGGCTAATGACTTGATTAAATGGTGAACCTGGAATATCAAGGGAAGTCACTCACCAATTAAGAGGAAGAAGGTACTTTTGAGTCTTAGAAAGGAGAAAGTGGATATTCCTTTGTTACAGGAGACGCACTTGGATGATAGGGAGCATTTGAAACTACAGCAGAATGGCTTTGATCGGATTTACTTCTCATCATTTAATACCAGAAATAGGGGAGTGGGTGTATTGGTGAGGAGGAATCTCCCATTTAAGTTACAAGAGTGTGTTAAAGACACTCACACAGGAGGTTTGTAATTCTTATCGCCTTGTTAAATGGGGTAGAATATGGTGTTTAAATGTTTATTGCCCTCCAGCTCAGCCCCTCAACTTTTTGCTAGATACGTTTTCTAAATTGATCAGTCTGGAGTCCTGGCATATCATTATAAGGGGAGATTTTAACTGTCTCATGGATCCCACAGGTACAGAGGTTGCCCAAAGCCCCCCCCCACCCGCCAACCACGATACCCTCTGTACAAACTAAACAATCAATGGATCTGTGTGTGGAGTGAGGGTTGGTGGACATCTGGAGGTGTCTCCATCCTACAGGCAGGGATTTTACATTTTTTTTCCAATCCACACAGATGTCACACCAGGATTGATTTTTTTTCCAATCCCCGTGGCAACCCTGGACTTGGTGGCACCTTGTACGATCGGTAATATTCCCATCTCTGATCACACTCCAGTGTACCTGTTGGTTAAGATTAAGGACGTTACAGTGGGTCCAAGGCACTGGCAAATGGATCCCTTTATCCTCAAGGATAATACATTTGTGGAGCATTACTCTCGGGCATTTTGGGCGTACCGAGACATTAACACACGCTCGGATGGTAGCCAATCCTTCCTTTCGGAAATTGCCAAAGCCTATGCCAGTGGGTCAGTTATTTCCTACACTGCCAGTAGGAGGCGGCAGAAGGGTGAGCAGCAATGTCTCCTCGAAGCACGGTTGAAGGCAGCTGAGAAGGCCTACTTTGACAGGCCCTCATTGGTCAAGGTACAGAGGATTACGGCGTTGCGGTCTGCATTGAATTCCGTGCTCACGCAGACAGCAAAGAATGAGCTTACTTTTGCAAAGCAAAGGTTATATGATCATGGTGACAGGTCTGGCAAATACTTAGCATATCTCGCTAGGAAAAGGAGAGCCCCTCAAGCCATTACAGTGACTAGGGAAGGGTCTGGGAACCGAACGTGTGACCCCAAAAAGATTAATCTGTCATTCCAGAGATTTTACTCTAAGTTATACCAGTCTGAGGTTTGTGAGGAGGGGCGGGCCAAAATGGAGGCTTTATTCAAGGATCTGGAGTTCTTGGGTGTGACCCCTGAACAAGAGTCTTTTCTCAATGCCCCTTTATCAGAGCAAGAGGTGCAGGAGGCTGTGAAGCAGCTTCAGAGTGGAAAGGCATCCAGTCCTGATGGACTTCCCAGTGAATTCTAGAAGGAATTTATAAACATATTGTCAGGCTCGATGTTCAACATGTTTAATGACTCATACAGCCATGATTGTCTCCCGCCATCTCTGAGAGAGGCCAATATTTCACTTATTCTTAAAAAAGGGAAGGTCCCGGGGGACTGTGCTTCTTACAGGCCCATTTCACTCTTAAATGTGGACTTTAAAATCCTCTCTAATACTCTTGTGTTCAGGCTGGAGACTGTGTTACCTTCTATTGTTAAAGAGGACCAGACGGGCTTCATAAAGGGCCGCAGATCCTCCAATAATGTTAGGAGGCTGCTTAATGTAATTCAATGTGTCAACAACAGTCAATATAGGGATTGGTGATTTCTCTAGATACAGAGAAGGCACTTGACCGAGTTGAGAGGCCGTACCTTTTCTATACTCTGGAGCGGTTTGTTTTGGGCGAAGTTTTTATAAGATGGGTAAAGGTTCTCCGCAATGACCCTCTCACTGCAATCATCACCGACAGGGTGTGATCAAGCAATTTTAACATTTTTGGGGTCAGCCGGCAGGTCTGTTCCCTTTCCCCACTGCTTTTTACAGTGGGGATTGAATCATTGGTGGAGGGCATTCATAGGGATCCCAATATATCAGCTCCAGACTTGGGGTCAAATTTACATCAGAGTTTATTATATGTGGACGATGTCCTCATTCTTTCGTCAAATCCAGCAGTTTCAGTCCCTCGCCTGTTAGCATGCATCTGTGTGTTTGGCACCTTTTTGGGGGACAAGATTAATCTTTCAAAATCAGAGGCTGTGCCTATGGGTGGTTTTGTGTATTTGAGCATGTTCATTACTCCAGTTCTGAATCGGCTGTTCAAAGCCAATTTTGTTCAATTATTTGACAAAATCAAACAAGACCTTCAAAGATGGAGGCGCTTCTGGTCTCGTGGTTGGGTCGGATAGTGTTTATTAAGATGAATATTCTCCCTCGTTTACTCTCCCCTATATGGATGCTCCCCCTGATTTTCGATGAGCAAACATTCAGGAGACTGAACGGCTGGTTCAGCCCCGTAATTTGGCATCGTAAGTAGCCCCTCATTAAATGAGCTAAACTGCGATTGTCTCACAGACTGGGGGGAGTGGATCTCCCAGACATTAAAAGCTACCAACGAAGCTCACTTTTATCCTACATGAGTGATTGGGCTTGTGGGGACCCTCTTTCAATATGGTTAGATATTGAAACCTCCCAGACTAAGGTGACCCCTTATTCACTTGTTGTGTTTGGACAAAATGAGGACAGTTAGGGAATATTGGCATAACCCAATAGTTATCGATACTGTTAAAGCACGGAGGGCAATTCGGCAGAGGGAAGACAATTTTGGCAAGACATCTTCTCTTACACCGGGTATGCCAGGTTTTCAACAGGGGATAATAGATTCAGGATCCAAACATTGGGCAGTTAGGGGTGTGTCTTGCGTGGGTGATTTGTCTGAGGGAGACACAATGATGTCCTTCGATTAGTTAGCACAGAAACACAAGCTACCGAACAGGGACCTCTTTCGTTTATTTCAAGTTAGAGATTTTATTCAAAAAAAGACAGCACTTTTGACTGATCCCTCCAAGTCCGACATAGAGGGAGGGGTGATTTAGCCCCATATCCTGCAGACCCCACAAAGTTCTGTATTTTTCTGACACAACATCCCACCAAACCCAACACAGACCTGGGGATGTTTCCAGGGGAGATGAGAAATCGGCTTGACATCAGACAAAGAAGATCAGCCGTGGAGACAAGGCTTATAAGTTAGCCATCCCAGATGGGACTTGAACTCAGAATCCCTGTCTGAGAAGGCCGGTGCCTTATCCATTTGACCACAGGGGCCACATTGACAAAACTAAATGGCAGCCTGTAAATACTGCACCCTGAACATCTCATATTGTGTTCTTCTGAGTTTTATACTCTCACTGATTAGTTGTTCCCCCTTCCATCTCACGCTAAATCATTGGCTGCTTTATAAAATTGATCTTACCTCCCAGTTCTCCCCAAAACGGACAGACAAGAAATTCACCAAACTCCAAGTTTGCACAACTCAAGTCTGAGGAAAATGGAGCAGACAGGAAAATAGCAAAGGGCTCAATGGAATTTTGTGCACCACTTTCAAGATATTTGCAGTTGAAAAATCCAGTCAATTTGGATTGAGATGGAGTTGATATGGGATGAAAATCAGCCACCACAAAGACCAGGCTTAAAAAGTCAACAACCCAAAAGGGATTTGAACATCCAATCGACTACATCAGAAGCTACAGTCTTACCCATTAAGCCACAAAAACTCAGTGCCAATACTCTACTGGGAATAGTTGATCTTAAACGAATGCTACAGCCGAGCATATTCCAAGATCTATAATGACACACTGAGGGATACACTAAAGGTTCGGGCAGCTGCTGCCAAGGTGTAACAGGGAAACAACACAGTCTCAGGTCTTTCTGACAAATGATCACATCGTCCTTTTAGTTCTCAGACCCTCTTGGTGCCTGACAATGAACAGAGATCGGTTCCTGTCCAAGTACAAAATGCCGTGCTTTTTTAACGACACAGAACTTTGAGAAATGTCAAAATTTCAGTGTTTTGTTGGTTCTTTTCTCTCTGCATAGACTGTACACAACTGGTTTAGACCCTTTGTCTGCATTTCTATTTGATTTTTCATGAATAAAGTATATTTGTAAATAAACAAAAATCTGGAGAGAGAGAAGATCTGCCCGAACTTGCGAGACCCCCCTTTGTGGAAGAGAGCCAGCCCTATATCGGGACAGGAAGGAGATTCCAATGGCCCAGCATGGATTGTTCCAGTTAATACCCTCGCCTCCTTGACCACAAAGTGGGGAGGGAAGTGAGAGTTGGCACAGGACAGGGTGACACTAGGCACATGGACACACAAGGTGGCCGCTGAGCCATAAGTTGGCCACTTGGCACACAAGATGGCCGCCAGACCACAATATGGAGAGAGACAGCAGAGCAAACACAGACACTGCCTGGGGCCACCAGAATGCCAGCACAATGCACTCACAACCGAGTTGATTAGTTTAAGGCGGATGGGAGAGACAATACACATGAATAACATACACTGCCCGCCAAAGGGTCTGGGTCAGACAACACCTTTGATAGAAATGCTAACTGTTAGATACAGCCTCAATACAGAGTGATAATAGTCAGGGCTGCAGTAATCGGCCTTCTCAGGAAGAGCGATTAGCGCCCATTACTACAGCAACGGACTTCCGTGCAGACGCTGAAACTGACAACAACTGCACTGAAATTAACAAAGGCCACGCTGGAACTGACAATAACTGCACCGAAATAATCAAGGATTCTGCAATGTTTACAATAAACAAGCCATGTTACAGAGACAATAACCTCATCACTGACCGATTATATCACAAAATGTATCACAGTATCTTGACCATGTGCTCCGGGTTGAGAGAAGAATCACAGCTGACCACTGTGCTGTTGGTGCTGCTCTCTCCCCGGAGCTCCGGGATTTCCTTGGACAATAAACTCTGTTGGTGAACCCCGACTCTGACTCAGAGCCTGGTGATTTTCAGCAGTTGCCTTCCCACAAATGTTTGTCCAATCTGTGGATGTCCAAGTTCTCCAACGATGGCCTAACTACCTCACATCTCCATCATAGCCTCCTTGCAATTGTATTCAATAACTTGACTAAGAAAGGTAAGGGCCCAAATGTATAGCCACAGCCACGACAGTTGCAACCTTGAACACCCAGATTTCAATCATTTCCATTGAGATTAGATTATATTAGATTACATTACAGTGTGGAAACAGGCCCTTCGGCCCAACAAGCCCACACTGACCCGCCGAAGCGCAACCCACCCATACCCCTAACCTAACACTATGGGCAATTTAGTATGGTCAATTCACCTAACCCAGCACATCTTTGGACTGTGGGAGGAAACCGGAGCACCCGGAGGAAACCCACGCAGACACGGGGAGAACGTGCAAACTCCACACAGTCAGTCGCCTGGGGCGGGAATTGAACCCGGGTCTCTGGCGCTGTGAGGCAGCAGTGCTAACATCATCATAAATACCAAACATGCAGGTAATCTGGGGTTCAGCTGGTAACATTGACTGAATATAGCTTAATCTGACACCAACACAACCAAAACAGAAGTTAGTTTGTCCATAGATTGGTAGCTCTATCTGTTGGAGCCCCAGTGATCTCATGGGTAAGGCACTAATTTCCTAAACCAGAGATTGTGGGCTCAAGTCTTATTTGGGGTTTTGATTTGTTGAAACCTTCACTGTGCAGCTGATCTCAATCCTGTGTGGTCATGTGACCATGGCAACAAAATCAGGCATTCTCAATTGATCCTCAGCTGGAGAAATTTGACCTGACAGAAAATTGGCCAAACAAAATTAAACAGCAGCTATCAACTCCAGAGAACAGTGAAACGAAGATCAAAGAGTTAGAAAGATTCAAGAAGAACCAGTTCCAACCAGACTGAGGGTTGTATTTTGCAGAAGTGTCAGGTTTTCAGCCATTGTGACTGTGCTGTCTCTTTCTGGGAATTCACCCCCATATGGTGCATACCCTGAAAATTCTGTATTTTTCTGTCACAATTTCCCACCAACCCAATACAGATCTGGGGACTTTTCTTGGGGAGATGAGAAATCGACTTGACCTCGGACAAAGGTCAGTCATGAAGACTGGGGTTAAAAGGCTAACACCCCAGATGGGACCTGAACCCACAATCCCTGACTTCGGAGGCCAGTGCCTTATCCATTAGGCTACTGCAGCAATAAGTCAGTGATGAAAATGGCAGCCTTTACATACTGCTCCGAGTCCTCTCATAGTGTGTTTTTCTGAGATTTATATCCTTCCTGATTGTTTTTTTACCCCTTCCATTTCATGCTAAATTGTTCGCTGCTTGATAAATTGATCTCACCTCCCATTTCTCCCCAGACGGACATTTGAGAAATCACAGCCGGTCAGACAGCGTCCGAGGAGCAGGAGAGTCGACATTTCGAGCATAGGCCTGAAGAGCTTATACTCGAAACATTGACTCCCCTGCTCCTCGGATGCCACCTGACCAGCTGTACTTTTCCAGCACCACACAGTTTGACTCTGATCTCTCACATCTGCAGTGCTCACTTTCTCCCAGTCGAGAAATCAACTCAACTCCAACTTTGCAGACCCACAGTTTGAGGCAAATGGAGCAGACAGGAGAAGGGCTCAATGTTATTGTGTGCAGCACTTTCAAGATATTTGCAGTTCGTGGGGAAGGAGGAAGTGGAGATGTTGCAAAAAGCTGCATTGAGGACAATTCAACAGGATCTTAGCGGACATTCAGCCCATTGTGGCTGTGCTGTCTCTTTCAGACAATTCACCCCAAGATCTCCCAAATCCTGGAATTACCTTGTGTAAGTTTCTATTACACATCATTTGCATAAGCTCAACGTAGGCACAGTGATTTTTAACAGAGTACTGTTGTTGATGTATATTTTAGAACATAGAACATTGAAAATTATGGTACAGAATAAGCTCTTTGGCCCCCAATGTTGTGCTGAGGATTAATCCTCATGTAAAATAAAATAACTTCACCTCCACACCCCTCAATTCACTGCTATCCACGTGCATGTCCAGCAGTCGCTTCAATGTCCCGAATGACTCTGCTTCCACCACCACCACCACTGGCAACGCATTCCATGCATCCACACCTCTCTGCGTAAAGAACCTTCCTCTGACATTCCCTCTATACCTTTCTCCCAATATCTTCAAACTGTGACCCCTCGTGCTGGTCCACTGTGTTCCACAAATCCGGACGACACAGGTTTGTGTTCAATGGTAGATGTTTTATTATCGGACAGTTGGCGAGAGATTCAATATGTCCCCAAAGGTAGCCATGATTCTCCTTGGAATGACACTTCTCCATGAATCTCTGCCCTACACACAGAGACAGTATCTTTTATAGGAATTAAACAAAAGGGTTATCAGTCACATGGGCGATTGTATTAAACATAGTTTAAAGCAGGTAATTATCAATTTACAAAGCCCGATGAACAGCGATGTCCTGTACTAACGTGTGAATAGATTACAGAAGCTCATTATCATATTCTTCACGGTGATGTGTTGATGTGAAGAGATGATAACAGAAGGGTTTTGCCGGCTGGAAATGGGGGATTCACATCCCTATGGTAATATGGAGAGGAAGGAAGACAATGGGAGTGGGAGGCAGTTTAACAGGGTTGTGGCCAAGGCTAGCAGTCTTGTGTGGAAAGGGCAAATCCCTCTGTCCAGGACTACAGGGGGAATCCCCATGTGTGGCTCCACTCGGCTCTATTTCTGAGATACAGTCAGCCTCCCCCCTGACTGAGATGTTCTGTCTGTATTGTAAGAGGACAGGCTTTCCGTTGATACTGCAGTAAGGCCTTTGGTAGTGGAACGTTTAACCCTTGAGTCCCCAATGTGTCCTGAAAGAGAAGCAAAGTATGGAACTGACCCCTCTTTGTGCATTTTAACTTCCTCACCAAGATGCCAATATTTTCAAGTCCAAATTTGAACAAGACGACTTTGCTGCACAGGCGCTATGACAACAGATGAACGGACACCGCCCAACAATCACCAGACACGGGTGTCCCCTCCCAGTCAGGGAACACTTCAGCAGTCAGGGACATTCACCCTCAGATCTTCGGGTGACCATCCTCCAAGGGAGACTTCGGGATACACAACGACACAAATGGCCGAGCAGAGGCTGATAGCCAAGTTCGGTCCACATGGGGATGGCCTCAACTGGGACCTTGGCCTCATGTCACACTACAGGGGACCCCACTACACTATACACACTCTCAAAGACAGACGCACACACAGACACACACAACAGACACACACACAGACACACACACACAGACACACACACAGACACACACACACACACACACACAGACACACAAACAGACACACACACACAGACACACACATACACAGACACAGACACACACACTCACACCCATAAACACACGCTCACAGGCTTATACTTCTTCACACTCACACTCACATGCACATAGTCACTCTCTCTCTCTCTCATGCACGCGTGTACACACACATAGGTCTTCAGGATGAATTTGTATTTGCACCATCTGCAGGCAGTCAATGCAGGCAGTCAGTCAATGGAGTATTTTATACATTCCACTTTGGAACTAGTACCAGTCTGCTC
Source organism: Chiloscyllium punctatum (assembly GCF_047496795.1). Lineage (NCBI taxonomy): Eukaryota > Metazoa > Chordata > Chondrichthyes > Orectolobiformes > Hemiscylliidae > Chiloscyllium > Chiloscyllium punctatum. The sequence continues at coordinate 72,809,865 of NC_092756.1, read as the reverse complement.
GGAGTGTGTCTGGGAAAATTAACAAACAGTGAAATTCACAACCAATCCTGGAGGAACCTGTTTGGGGGAGGTCACAGCACAGAAATAGACAAGTGAATATTTTACGTGTGGCCTTACAGTAAGTCTGCAGTGGTGGGTAGAGTGGGTTCTTTCTCGATTATATGTTTTATTGAGCTATGTCTCTTGATTAACCTTAAAATATAAGCCATAAGTATTAATTTCACCTGGAGCAGTGTTTGGTAGAGGAATAAGACAGTGCTATTTTCTGGGTCTGTAGATTGAAAGAAACAAAAATGGCTTTAGTAGAGTGATATGCTCTTCTTGTCGGATGTGGGAGTTTTAGGGAGAGTATACCAGTTACTGAGGATTATGTCTGCAATAAATGCTGTTGGTTGGAGAAATCAGATCAAATGGATTGGTTGGAGAGAGAGTTAGAGACCGTGAGGTATTCACAAAAGCAAGGGGATGTGATGGATGGCAGTTATAGGAAGGGGGGAATGTCTCAGATAGTCACATTGATGGGTTAACGGCAGGAAAGGTAAGAGAGGTAGGCAGGTAATGCAGGATTCTTCTGTGGTTATCCCCATTTCAAACAAATATGTTGTTTTGGAAAATGTAGGGGGTGATGGATTCTCAGGGGAATGTAGCAAGAACAGCCAAGTGTCTGGTATTGAGACTGGCTCTCATGCAATGAGAGGTACGTCAGGTTCCAAGAGATCAATCGTGTTCGGGGACTCTCTAGCCCGAGTCACAGACAGATGCGTGTGGACCACTTCCACCGCTGTGACTGTGTGTTCAACCTCATCCGTCCACTTTTCCAGGTCTCCCAGCTGCTGTTCATGCTTCTGCAGCATGACAGAGATCGGGGCCAGATTCACCTTTAATCTGCTTCCCCAACATCTCACGAGATTTCGCGAGCTCCTTCCCCAGGGCCTGGTAGGTAATCGAGTCCGAGGATCCTGCAGGCTGGGCCGGGGGCCTGGCCCTGGACACTGCTCCTCCTTTTTCAACATCTCTGGACGATGAAAACGCAGGTAAGTTGATTTTTCACAATGTCCTGGGACTCCACAACCTTTTCAGAGTCCCAGGATATCGCGATGGTCTGGATTGGGTGGGATAGAAATTCTTCCCCCTTGTGCTGTGGTGCGAAGCTCTGCAACATGATCGTCTGAGATCACCGCCATCTTGGATCCCCAGAGTGCAGTGAGAGAATAAAACTCAGAAAAACACACAATGAGAGGTCAGGGTGCAGTATTTAAAGGCTGCTATTTTTGTGCCAACTATGCAGCCCCAGTGGCCTAATGGATAAGGCATTGGCCTCCTAAACCAGGGATTGTGGGTTCAAGTCCCATCTGGGGTGTTGGCCTCTTCCTTGTGTGTCCTTGCTCTTTCATCCACTTTGCAAACATCCCCATCTCTGCATTCAGTTGATGGGATGTGGTGTCCCACGTTGCCTTATACAAGGGTTTTGGGGATCTGCAGGATTAAGGCGAAATTCCCTGAAAGCGACAGCACAGTCACAATGGCTGTAAAACCTGCTGAGATTCTCCTGGGGATGGCATGGTGGCTCAGTGGGTATCTCTGCTGCCTCACAGTGTCAGGGACCTGGCTTTGATTCCTCCCTTGGGTGTCTGTTTGTGCAGAGTTTGCACATTCTCTCCATGGGGTACTTCGGGTGCTTTGGTTTCCTCCCACAGCCCAAAGATGTGCAGGTTCGGTGGATTGGCTTTGGGGAATGCAGGGTGAGAGGATAGGGGTTGGGCCTAGGTGGGATGCTCTTCAGAGGGTCAGTGTGGATGTGATGGGCTGAATGGCCTCCTCCCACCCCACTCTAGGGCTTCTCTGAACAAGTTTGGAGCAGATGCTCAAAGGCCCAGTCAAGGCTTCGTGAAGGGTCTGCCATCCAGGTGTGTGTCCCTATGCTCCTTTTCCCTGATCTTCCCAAATGTTCAAATCAACATCATCACATTAAAGATATTTTGTTTCTTGTCTTAATGAGAAGGGATTTGCCTTCAAGAGCACATAGGATTTGGATGTTGTCTCTTGAGGTTTGCTGATGAAACCGTTGATGTGCAGGGCCAACTGCAGATAATGGCAGAGACACTCTCCAGTGGTGACTGTCAGCGTTACCAGTCGTGAAGACTTCATCCAAGAAACTGACGGTGATCTTGGCTGCAGGTAATCTGGGCTTCAGCTGGTAATGTTGACAGAATATAGCTTAGACTGACACCAACACAACCAAAACAGAAGTTGCTTTGTCCATAGATTGGTAGGTCTATCTGTTGGAAACTGGTGACCTCATGGGTAAGGCACTAACTTCCTAAACCAGAGATTATGGGCTCAAGTCTTATTTGGGGTTTTGATTTTGTTGAAACCTTCACTGTGCAACTGATCTCAATCCTGTGTGGTCATGTGACCATGGCAACAAAATCAGGCATTCTCAATTGATCCTCAGCTGGAGAAATTTGACCGGATAGAAAATTGGCCAAACTAAATTAAACAGCAGCTATCAGCTCCAGAGAACAGTGGAGCTAAGATCAAAGAGTTACCAAGATTCAAGAAGAACCAGTTCCAATCAGACTGAGGGTTGTATATTGGAGAAGTGTCAGCCTGAGTCACTCCACTTTATAGCTGCTGGCATGACAACAGTGAAGGGTATTGGTGTGACCCCAGTGGATGATGTGAACCCAGCTCATGACCGTATTGGCCAAAGCCACAGAAGATTCTGGAAGATCAGGGACAGGAGAGGAGGAAAACACACCTGAACGCCAAACCCTTAGCAAAGCCTTGACTGGGTCCTGCAGTGGAGCTCTGAGCATCTGCTCCAAAACTGTTCATAAAAGTCCTCGCGTGAGTAGTGCAGGCCATTCAGCCCATCTCATCCACACTGACCCTCTGAAGAGCATCCCATTAGGACCCAACCCCTATCCTCTCACCCTGCATTCCCCAAAGCCAATCCACCGAACCTGCACATCTTTGGACTGTGGGAGGAAACCAAAGCATCCGGAATACCCCATGGAGAGGATGTGCAAAGTCTATGCAAATAAACACCCAAGGGAGGAATCAAAGCCAGGACCCTGACATTGTGAGGCAGTCGTGCTACCCACTGAGCCACCATGCCATCCCCAGGAGAATCTCAGCAGGTTTTCAGCCATTCTGACTGTGCTTTCCCTTTCAGACAATTCACCTCAATCCTGCAAAACTTGTGCAAGAAGACGTTGGGCACCACTTCCCATCAACTGAATGCAGACTTTCCCAAAGTTGATTAGAAATCAAGTTGACGAAGGGCAAGTGACTGACACCCCAGATGGGACTCAAACCCACAATCCCTGGCTTAGAAGGCCAGTACCATATCCATTAGGCCACTGGGGCCACATGGCAGGCTGAAATTCACAGCCTTTATGTACTGTACCTGAACTCTCATACTGTGTGTTTCTGAGTGTTATCCTCTCACTGATTGTTTTTTACCCCGACCATCTCATGCTAAATTGCTGGCTGCTTGATTAATCAATCTCACTTCCCATTTGTCCCCAAACGGACAAACGAGAAATTAACCAAGCTCCAATGTTGCACAACTCAATTCTGAGGAACATGGAGCAGACGAGAAAATAGCAAAGGGCTCAATGTTATTTTGTGCAGCACCTTGAAGATATTTGCAGTTAGTGGGGAAGGAGTAAGTGGAGATGTTGCAAAACAGCTGCATTGAGGACAAATCAACAGAATCATAGCAGGCATTCAGCCCATTGTGGCTGTGCTGTCTCTTTCATACAATTCACCCCAAGATCTCCCAATTCCTGCAATTACCTTGTGCAAGTTTCTAATAATCATCATTAAAAATCAGACAACACCAGGTTGTAGTCCAACAGGTTTATCTCAAAGTACTAGCTTTCGGAGCGCTGCTGCTTCGTCAGGTGGTTGTGGAGTATAAGATTGTAAGACACAGAATTTATGGCAAAAGGTTTACAGTGTGATGTCACTGAAATTATATGTTGAAAAAAATCTGGATTGTGTGTGAAGTCTCTCATATTTTAGAATGACCAGGTTGGTTCCAGTTCTTTAATGTGTAAATCACAAAACGTTTTTCATTGCCAAGTGAAATGGCAAGCTGTCCAATAAAAGCTAAATGCTGTGAATGCTGGAAATCTGAAACAGAGAAAATGCTGGAGAAATCATGACTCAAAAACATGATTGAGTTTTCTGAAAAAGTCACAAAGAGGATTGATGAGGGCAGAGCGGTGGATGTGATCTATATGGACTTCAGTAACGCGTTCGACAAAGTTCCCCATGGGAGGCTGATCAGCAAGGTTAGATCTCATGGAATACAGGGAGAACTAGCTATTTGGATACAGAACTGGCTCAAAGGTCGGAGACAGAGGATGGTGGTGGAGGGTTGTTTTTCAGACTGGAGCCCTGTGACCAATGGAGTGCCACAAGAATCAGTGCTGGGTCCACTACTTTCCGTCATTTATATATATGTTAGTATGATTGTGAGGTATCATTAGTAAGTTTGCAGATGACACCAAAATTGGAGGTGTAGTGGACAGCAAAGAAGGTTACCTCAGATTACAACGGGATCTTGATTAGAAGGGCCGATGAGCTGAGGAGTGATGGGTGGAGTTTAATTTAGATCAATGTGAGGTGCTGCATTTTGGGAAAGCAAATCTTAGCTGGGCTTATAGACTTAATGGGAATGTCCCAGGGAGTGTTGGTGAACAAAGAGACCTTAGAGTGTAGGTTCATAGCTCCTTGAAAGTAGAGTCGGGGATCGATAGGATCGTGAAGAAGGCGTTTGGTATGCTTTCCTTGATTCTAAATCAGTTGTGTACAGTCTATGCAGAGAGATAAGAACCAACAAAACATTGGAATGTTGACACTTCTCAAACCTTCTGGATCGTTGTGAACAAAAAGGCATTTTGTGCTTGGGCAGGAACCGATCACTGTTCATTGTCAGGCACCTAGAGGGTCTGAGAATTGAAAGAACGATGTGATAATTTGTTAGAAAGACCTGAGACTGTGTTGTTTCCCCTGTTACACATTGGCAGCAGCTGCCCGAAACTTTAGTGTATCCCTCAACATGTCATTTGAGATGTTGGAACATGCTGGGATGTAATACTCGAATGATGCCAAGACTTTACACTGGCAAATGGCTATGTGTGCCCTAGTAGCATATTGGGTAAACCACTGTCCTCCTAAGTGTGGGATTGTGAGTTTAATTTACCTCTGGGCTGCTTACGTTTTAAGCTTGGTCTTTGTAGCTGACTCTTGTCCCATGCCAACTTCATCACGATCCAAATTGACTGCATTTTTCAAACTACTCTGTTCAAAATAACTGTGCCTGTGTTGAGATTATGGCGAATGATGTGTAATAGAAACTTGCACAAGGCAATTCCAGGATTTGGGTGATCTTGGGGAGAATTGTCTGAAAGAGACAGTGCAGCCACAATGGGCTGAATGCCCGCTAAGATTCTGTAGATTTAGAACATACTACATAGACCATAGAACAGTACAGCACCGAACAGGCCCTTCAGCCCACGATGCTGTGCCGTCCATTGATCCTCATGTAGGCACCCTCAAATGTCTATGACCATATGCATGTCCAGCAGTTTCTTAAATGTCCCCAATGACCTTGCTTCCAGAACTGCTGCTGGCAACGCATTCCATGCTCTCAAAACTCTCTGTGTAAAGAACCCCGCTCTGACATCCCCTCTATACTTTCCTCCAACCAGCTTAAAATTATGACCCCTGGTGTTCGCCATTTCTGCCCTGGGAAATAGTCTCTGGCTGTCGACTCTATCCATGCCTCTCATTATCTTGTATACCTCAATTAGGTCCCCTCTCCTCCTCCTTTTCTCCAATGAGAATAGTCCGAGTTCAGTCAACCTCTCTTCATAAGATAAGCCCTCCAGTCCAGGCAGCATCCTGGTAAACCTCCTCTGAACCCTCTCCAAAGCATCCACATCTTTCCTATTATAGGGCGACCAGAACTGGACACAGTATTCCAAGTGCGGTCTAACCAAAGAAAGCATTTGTCCTCAATGCAACTTTTTGCAACATCTCCACCTACTTCCTCCCCACTAACTGCAAATATCTTGAAAGAGTTGCACAAAATAACATTGAGCCCTTTGCTATTTTCCTGTCTGCTCCATTTTCCTCAGATGTGAGTTGTGCAATGTTGGAGTTTGGTTGGTTTCTTGTCTGTCTGTTTGGGGACAAATGGGAAGTGAGATTGATTTATCAAGCAGCCAATTTTTTTGCATGAGTTGGAAGTTGTAAAAAACAATTAGTGCGAACATAAAACTGAGAAAAACACAATATGAACCATCAGGGTGCAGTATTTAAAGGCTGCCAGTTTAACAGCAGATGCGTAGCCCCAGTGGCCGAATGGATAAGATGTTGGGCTCCTAAATCAGGGCTCGTGGGTTCAAATCCCCTCCTGAGTGCCTAACTTTCATAGGTTGCCTTCTTCGAACTTGACTTCTAATCTACATCATAAACATCCCCATGTCTGCATTCAGTTGATGGGAAGTGCTGTCCAACATGAACTTGCACAAAGTTGTCGGGGATCTGCAGGATTGGGTCGAAATTGCCTGAAAGAGACAGCAGAGCCACAATGGGGAAAGAACTGCTGAGATTCTCCTGGGACTGGCATGGTGACTCACAGTGTCAGGGACCTGGCTTTGATTCTTCCCTTGGGTGTCTGTTTGTGTCGAGTTTGCACATTCTCTCCATGGGGTACTCGGAGTGCATTGTGTTCCTCCCACAGCCCAAAGATGTGCAGGTTCGGTGGATTGGTTTTGGGGAATGCAGGGTGAGAGGATAGGGATTGGGCCTGGATGGGATGCTCTTCAGAGGCTGAGTGTGGTCTTGATGGGCTGAATGGCTTGTCCCCCTCACTCTAGGGCTTTTATGAACAAGTTTGGAGCAGATGGTCAGAGCTCTGCTGCAGATCCCAGTCAAGGCTTTGCTCAAGGACTGGCATCCAGGTGTGTGTTCATATCCTTCTTTTCCCTGACCTTCCAGAATGTTCTGTAGCTTTGGTCAAAGGGGTCATGAGCCGGGTTCACATCATCCAATGGGGTCACATTGCCAAGTGTTCGACAACGGATTTACTCAGACTGACACTTCCAGTCATCGAGTCATAGAGATGTCCAGCACAGAAACACACCCTCGGTCCAACCCGTCCATGCCGAACAGATATCCCAACCCAATCTAGTCCCACCTTCCAGCACCTGGCCCATCTCCCTCCAAACTCTTCCTATTCATATACCCATCCAGATGCCTTTTAAACGATGTAATCGTACCAGCCTCCACCACTTCCTCTGGCAGCTCATTCCACACACACACACCACGCTCTGCCTGAAAAAGTTGCCCCTTAGGTCTCCTTTATATCTTTTCCCTCTCGCCCTAACCCAAGCCCTCTAGTTCTGGAGTCCCCCACCCCAGGGAAAAGACCTTGGCGGTTTACCCTATTCATGCTCCTCATGATTTTATAAACCTCTGTAAGGTCACCCCTCAGCCTCCGATGCTTGGATCCTATCCTTAGAGGAACTGGTATCAGCTTCCACCACTGTGACTGTGTGTTCAACCTCATCCGTCCTCTTTTCCAGGTCTCCCAGCTGCTGTTCATGCTTCTGCAGCATGATAGAGATCGGGGCCAGATTCACCTCTATCTGCTTCCCCAACATCTCGCGAGATTTCGCAAGCTCCTTCCCCAGGGCCTGGTAGGTAATCGAGCCCGAGGATCCTGCAGGCTGGGCCGGGGGCCTGGCCCCGGACACTGCTCCTCCCTTCTTCAACATCCCTGGACGATGAAAACGCAGGTAAGTTGATTTTTCACAATGTCCTGGGACTCCACAATCTTTTCCGAGTCCCAGGATATCGTGATGGTCCGGATTGGGTGGGATAGAAATTCTTCCCCCTTGTGCTGTGGTGCGAAGCTCTGCAACATGATCGTCTGAGATCACCGCCATCTTGGATCCCCAGAGTGCAGTGAGAGAATAAAACTCAGAAAAACCCACAATGAGAGGTCAGGGTGCAGTATTTAAAGGCTGCTATTTTTGCTTTAACTGTGCAGCCCCAGTGGCCTAATGGATAAGGCATTGGCCTCCTAAGCCAGGGATTGTGGATTCAAGTCCCATCTGGGGTAATGGACGCTTCCTTGTGTGTCCTCGCTCTTTATTCCACTTTGCAAACATCTGCATGGGATGTGGGGGATCCCCAAACAAGTCGTTTGGGGATCTGCAGGATGAAGGCTGAATTCCCTGAAAGAGACAGCACAGTCCGAATTACAAATTGGACATCATCATAAATACCAAACATGCAGGTATTCTGTGGTTCAGCTGGTAATGTTGACAGAATATCGCTTACTCTGACACCAACACAACCAAAACAGAAGCTGCTTTGTCCATCGATTGGTCGGTCTATCTGTTGGAGCCCCAGTGATCTCATGGGTAAGGCACTAACTTCCTAAACCAGAGATTGTGGGCTCAAATCTTATTTGGGGTTTTGATTTTGTTGAAACCTTCACTGTGCAGCTGATCTCAATCCTGTGTGGTCACGTGACCATGGCAACAAAATCAGGCATTCTCAATTGATCCTCAACTGGAGATATTTGACCTGATAGAAAATTAGCCAAACTAAATTAAACAGCAGCTGTCAGCTCCAGAGAACAGTGCAACGAAGATCAAAGAGCTACAAAGATTCAAGAAGAACCAGTTCCAACCAGACTGAGGGTTGTATATTGGAGAAGTGTCAGCCTGAGTCAATCCACTTTATAGCTCCTGGCATGACAACAGTGAAGGGTATTGGTGTGACCCCATTGGATGATGTGAACCCAGGTCATGACCGTATTGGCCAAAGCCACAGAAGATTTTGGAAGATCAGGGACAGGAGAAGAGGAAAACACACCTGAACGCCAAACCCTTAGCAGGGTCCTGCAGTGGAGCTCTGACCATCTGCTCCAAACCTGTTCATAAAAGTCCTTGCGTGAGTTGTGCAGGCCATTCAGCCCATCTCATCCACACTGACCCTCTGAAGAGCATCCCATCCACGCCCAACCCCTATCCTCTCACCCTGCATTCCCCAAAGCCAATCCACCGAACCTGCACATCTTTTGGACTGTGGGAGGAAACCAAAGGACCCAAAATACCCCTTGGAGGGAATGTACCAACTCTACACAAACAGACACCCAAGGGAGGAATCAAAGCCAGGTCCCTGACACTGTGAGGCAGCAGTGCTACCCACTGAGCCACCATGCCATCCCCAGGAGAATCTCAGCAGGTTTTCCAGCCATTGTGACTGTGCTGTCTCTTTCAGACGATTCACCTCAATCCTGCATGGAGATGTTGAGCACCACTTTCCATCAACTGAATGCAGATTTTCCCAAAGTATATGAGAAATCAAGTTGACAAAGAGCAAGTGACTGACACCCCAGATGGGACTCGGTCCCACAATCCCTGGCTTAGAAGGCCAGTGCCATATCCATTAGGCCACTGGGGTCACACACTGAGCAGAAAATCACAGCCATTATGTACTGCACCCGACCTCTCAGACTGTGTGTTTCTGAGTGTTATACTCTCACTGATTGTTTTTTACCCCTTCCATCTCATGCTAAATTGTTGGCTGCTTGATAAATCAATCTCACTTCCCATTTGTCCCCAAACGGACAGACGAGAAATTAACCAAACTCCAATGTTGCACAACTCAAGTCTGAGGGATATGGAGCAGACAAGAAAATAGCAAAGGGCTCAATGTTATTTTGTGTAGCACCTTGAAGATATTTGCAGTTTGTGGGGAAGGAGTAAGTGGAGATGTTGCAAACAGCTGCATTGAGGACAAATCAACAGAATCATAGCAGGCATTCAGCCCATTGTGGCTGTGCTGTCTCTTTCAGACAATTCACCCCAAGATCTCCCAATTCCTGCAATTACCTTGTGCAAGTTTCCAATATGCATTGTTAAAAATCAGATAACACCAGGTTGTAGTTCAATAGGTTTATCTCAAAGTACTAGCTTTCGGAGCACTGCTGCTTCGTCAGGTGGTTGTGGAGTATAAGATTGGAAGACACAGAATTTATGGCAAAAGTTTACAGTGTGATGTCACTGAAAGTATATATTGAAAAAAATCTGGATTGTGTGTGAAGTCTCTCATCTTTTAGAATGACCAGGTTGGTTCCAGTTCTTTCATGTGTAAATCAAAAAACGTTTTTCATTGCCAAGTGAAATGGCAAGCTGTCCAATAAAAGCTAAATGCTGTGAATGCTGGAAATCTGAAACAGAGAAAATGCTGGAGAAATCATGACTCAAAAACATGATTGAGTTTTCTGAAAAAGTCACAAAGAGGATTGATGAGGGCAGAGCGGTGGATGTGATCTATATGGACTTCAGTAAGGATTTCGACAAGGTTCCCCATGGGAGACTGATCAGCAAGGTTAGATCTCATGGAATACAGGGAAAAATAGCTATTTGGATACAGAACTGGCTCAAAGGTAGGAGACAGAGGATGGTGGTGGAGCGTTGTTTTTCAGACTGGAACCCTGTGTCCAATGGAGTGCCACAAGAATCAGTGCTGGGTCCACTACTTTCCATCATTTATATATATGTTAGTATCATTATGAGGTATCATTAGTAAGTTTGCAGATGACACCAAAATTGGAGGTGTAGTGGACAGCAAAGAAGGTTCCCTCAGATTACAACGGGATCTTGATTAGAAGGGCCGATGAGCTGAGGAGTGATGGGTGGAGTTTAATTTAGATCAATGTGAGGTGCTGCATTTTGGGAAAGCAAATCTTAGCAGGGCTTATAGACTTAATGGGAATGTCCCAGGGAGTGTTGGTGAACAAAGAGACCTGAGAGTGTAGGTTCATAGCTCCTTGAAAGTAGAGTCGCAGATCGATAGGATAGTGAAGAAGGCGTTTGGTATGCTTTCCTTGATTCTAAATCAGTTGTGTACAGTCTATGCAGAGAGATAAGAACCAACAAAACATTGGAATGTTGACATTTCTCAAAGCTTCTGTCTCGTTGTGAACAAAAAGGCATTTTGTACTTGGGCAGGAACCAATCTCTGTTCATTGTAAGGCACCGAGAGGGTCTGCAAATTGAAAGAACGATGTGATAATTTGTCAGAAAGACCTGAGACTGTGTTGTTTCCCTGTTACACCATGGCAGCAGCTGACTGAAACTTGAGTGTATCCCTCAACATGTCATCTGAGATGTTGGAACATGCTGGGCTGTAACACTCGCTTGATGCCAAGACTTTACACTGGCAAATGGCTATGTGTGCCCTAGTAGCATATTGGGTAAACCACTGACCTCCTAAGTGTGGGATTGTGGGTTTAATTTCCCTCTGGGCTGCTTACGTTTTAAGCTTGGTCTTTGGAGCTGACTTTTGTCCCATGATTCCTGAAGAAGGGGTGATGCCCGAATCGTCGATTCTCCTGTTCCTTGGATGCTGCCTGACCTGCTGCGCTTTTCCAGCATCACATTTTCAGCTCTGATCTCCAGCATCTGCAGTCCTCACTTTCTCCTCGACTTTTGTCCCATGCCAACTTTATCACGATCCAAATTGACTGCATTTTTAACTACTCTGTTCAAAATCACTGTGCATGTGTTGAGATTATGGCGAATGATGTGTAATAGAAACTTGCACAAGGCAATTCTAGGATTTGGGAGATCTTGGGGAGAATTGTCTGAAAGAGACAGCGCAGCCACGATGGGCTGAATGCCCGCTAAGATTCTGTTGATTTAGAACATAGAACATAGAACATAGAACAGTACAGCACCGAACAGGCCCTTCAGCCCACGATGTTGTGCTGACCATTGATCCTCATGTATGCACCCTCAAATGTCTGTGACCATATGCATGTCCAGCAGTTTCTTAAATGTCCCCATTGACCTTGCTTCCAGAACTGCTGCTGGCAACGCATTCCATGCTCTCAAAACTCTCTGTGTAAAGAACCCGACTCTGACATCCCCTCTATACTTTCCTCCAACCAGCTTAAAATTATGACCCCTGGTGTTAGCCATTTCTGCCCTGGGAAATAGTGTCTGGCTACCGACTCTATCCATGCCTCTCATTATCTTGTATACCTCAATTAGGTCCCCTCTCCTCCTCCTTTTCTCCAATGAGAAAAGGCTGAGCTCAGTCAACCTCTCTTCATAAGATAAGCCCTCCAGTCCAGGCAGCATCCTGGTAAAACTCCTCTGAACCCTCTCCAAAGCATCCACATCTTTCCTATAATAGGGCGACCAGACCTGGACGCAGTATTCCAAGTGCGGTCGAACCAAAGAAAGCATTTGTCCTCAATGCAACCTTTTGCAACATCTCCACCTACTTCTTCCCCACTAACTGCAAATATCTTGAAAGAGCTGCACAAAATAACATTGAACCCTTTGCTATTTTCCTGTCTGCTCCATTTTCCTCAGATGTTAGTTGTGCAATGTTGGAGTTTGGTTGGTTTCTTGTCTGTCCGTTTGGGGACAAATGGGAAGCGAGATTGATTTATCAAGCAGCCAATTTTTTAGCATGAGATGGAAGTTGTAAAAACCAATCAGTGAGAGTATAAAACTGAGAAAAACACAGTATGAGCCATCAGGGTGCAGTATTTAAAGGCTGCCAGTTTAACAACAGACATGTAGCCCCAGTGGCCTAATGGATAAGATATTGGGCTCCTCACCAGGGATTGTGGGTCCAAATCCTATCCTGAGTGGCTAACGTTCATAGGTTGCCCTTTTTGAACTTTACTTCTAATCTACATTATAAACATCCCCATGTCTGCATTGAGTCGATGGGAAGTGCTGTCCAACATGAACTTGCACAAAGTTGTCGGGGATCTGCAGGATTGGGTCGAAATTGCGTGAAAGAGACAGCAGAGCCACAATGGGGAAAGAACTGCTGAGATTCTCCTGGGGCTGGCATGGTGACTCACAGTGTCAGGGACCTGGCTTTGATTCCTCCCTTGGGTGTCTGTTTGTGTCGAGTTTGCACATTCTCTCCATGGGGTACTCGGAGTGCATTGTGTTCCTCCCACAGCCCAAAGATGTGCAGGTTCGGTGGATTGGTTTTGGGGAATGCAGGGTGAGAGGAGAGGGATTGGGCCTGGATGGGATGCTCTTCAGAGGGTGAGTGTGGACTTGCTGGGGTGAATGGCTTGTCCCCCTCACTCTAGGGCTTTTATGAACAAGTTTGGAGCAGATGGTCAGAGCTCTGCTGCAGATCCCAGTCAAGGCTTTGCAAAGGGACTGGCATCCAGGTGTGTGTTCATATCCTTCTTTTCCCTGATCTTCCAGAATGTTCTGTAGCTTTGGCCAAAAGAGTTATGAGCTGGGTTCACCTCATCCAATGGGGTCACATTGGCAGGAGCTAGACAACGGATTTACTCAGACTGACACTTCCAGTCATCGAGTCATAGAGATGTACAGCCCAGAAACACACCCTCGGTCCAACCCGTCCATGCCGTACAGATATCCCGACCAAATCTAGTCCCACCTGCCGGCACCCGGCCCATCTCCCTCCAAACTCTTCCTATTCATATACCCATCCAGATGCCTTTTAAACGATGTAATTGTACCAGCCTCCACCACTTCCTCTGGCAGCTCATTCCACACACACACACCACCCTCTGCCTGAAAAAGTTGCCCCTTAGGTCTCTTTTTTCTCTTTTCCCTCTCACTCTAAACCTAAACCCTCTAGTTCTGGAGTCCCCCACCCCAGGGAAAAGACCTTGGCAGTTTACCCTATTCATGCTCCTCATGATTTTATAAACCTCTGTAAGGTCACCCCTCAGCCTCCGATGCTTGGATCCTATCCTTAGAGGAACTGGTATCAGCTTCCACCACTGTGACTGTGTGTTCAACCTCATCCGTCCTCTTTTCCAGGTCTCCCAGCTGCTGTTCATGCTTCTGCAGCATGATAGAGATCGGGGCCAGCTTCACCTCTATCTGCTTCACCAACATCTCGCGAGATTTCGCGAGCTCCTTCCCCAGGGCCTGGTAGGTTATCGAGTCCGAGGATCCTGCAGGCTGGGCCGGGGGCCTGGCCCCAGACACTGCTCCTCCCTTCTTCAACATCCCTGGACGATGAAAGTGCAGCTAAGTTGATTTTTCACAATATCCTGGGACACCACAACCCTTTCAGAGTCCCAGGATATCTCGATGGTCCGGATTGGGTGGGATAGAAATTCTTCCCCCTTGTGCTGTGGTGCAAAGCTCTGCATCATGATCGTCTGAGATCACCGCCATCTTGGATCCACAGATTGCTGTGAGAGTGAACAACTCAGAAAAACACACAATGAGAGGTCAGGGTGCAGTTGTTAAAGGCTACTATTTTTGCCTTAATCGTGCAGCCCCAGTGGCCTAATGGATAAGGCATTGGCCTCCTTCGTCAGGAATTGTGGGTTCAAAACCCATCTGGGGTTTCAGACCCTTCCTTCTGTGTCTTTAATCTTTCATCCACTTTGCAAACATCCCCATGTCTGCATTCAGTTGATGGGATGTGGTGTCCCATGTTGCCTTATACAAGTCTTTTGGGGATCTGCAGGATTAAGGCGAAATTCCCTGAAAGAGACAGGACAGTCACAATGGCTGAAAACCTGCTGAGATTCTCCTGGGGATGGCATGGTGGCTCAGTGGGTAGCACTGCTGCCTCACAGCATCAGGGACCTGGCTTTGATTCCTCCCTTGGGTGTCTGTTTGTGTCGAGTTTGCACATTCTCTCCATGGGGTACTCCGGGTGCTTTGGTTTCCTCCCACAGCCCAAAGATGTGCAGGTTCGGTGGATTGGCTTTGGGGAGTGCAGGGAGAGAGGATAGGGGTTGGGCCTGGATGGGATGCTCTTCAGAGGGTCAGTGTGGATGTGATGGTCTGAATGGCCTCCTCCCACCCCACACTAGGGCTTCTCTGAACAAGTTTGGAGCAGATGGTCAAAGGCCCAATCAAGGCTTCGTGAAGGGACTGCCATCCAGGTGTGTGTCCCTATGCTCCTTTTCCCTGATCTTCCCGAATGTTGAAATCAACATCATCACATTAAAGATATTTTGTTTCTTGTCTTAATGAGAAACGATTTGGCTTCAAGAGCACAAAGGTTTTGGATGTTGTCTCTTGAGGTTTGCTGATGAAACCGTTGATGTGCAGGGCCAACCGCAGATAATGGCAGAGACACTCTCCAGTGGTGACTGTCAGCGTTACCAGTCGTGAAGACTTCATCCAAGAAACTGACGGTGATCTTGACCGCAGTCTCACCATGGCCTGCAAATCACAATCGGCTTAACCAGACTCAAGAACTAAAGAGAAACCAAGAACATCTCACCGATATTACCAGGAAGGTTGGTCACAGCAAAGGATCAACAGCGAGACCGCAAAATATCATTTCATATCTGTCTGTGCTGGAATTTTCTGCTATCTTTCTCCATTGAAATAAACTCCAGCTGCTTTATTCTTCCTACCAAAGTGTATGACCTCACACGTTCCCACATTGTCTTTCATTTGCTGAGTTTTTGGCTACTCCCTTAACCCATCCATCTCCCTCTGTAAACTCTGTGAGTCAGCCTCAGCAGTTGCCTTCCCACAAATGTTTGTCCAATCTGTGGATGTGGCACTCCAAGTTCTCCAACGATGGCCTAACTACCTCATATCTCTATCATAGCCTCCTTGCAATTGTATTCAATACCTTGACTAAGAAAGGTAAGGACCCAAATGCATAGCCACAGCCCCATCAGTTCCAACCTTGAACACCCAGATTTCAATCATTTCCATTGACATATTGGACCTTATCATAAATACCAAACATGCAGGTAATCTGGGGTTCAGCTGGTAATGTTGACAGAATATAGCTTAGACTGACAGCAACACAACCAAAACAGAAGTTGCTTTGTCCATAGATTGGTAGCTCTATCTGTTGGAGCCCCAGTGATCTCATGGATAATGCACTAACTTCCTAAACCAGAGATTGTGGGCTCAAGTCTTATTTGGGGTTTTGATTTGTTGAAACCTTCACTGTGCAGCTGATCTCAATCCTGTGTGGTCACATGACCATGGCAACAAAATCAGGCATTCTCAATTGATCCTCAGCTGGAGAAATTTGACCTGACAGAAAATTGGCCAAACTAAATTAAACAGCAGCTATCACCTCCAGAGAAAAGTACAACTAAGATCAAAGAGCGACAAAGATTCGAGAAGAACCAGTTCCAACCAGACTGAGGGTTGTATATTGGAGAAGTGTCAGCCTGAGTCAATCCACTTTATAGCTCCTGGCATGACAACAGTGAAGGGTGACCCCATTGGATGATGTGAACCCAGCTCATGATCGTACTGGCCAAAGCCACAGAAGATTCTGGAAGATCAGGGAAAAGTAGGGTAGGAAACACACACCTGGATGCCACTTCCTTCACGAACCCTTGACTGGGCCTTGCAGTGGAGCTCTGACCATCTGCTCCAAACTTGTTCAGAGAAGCCCTAGAGTGGGGTGGGAGGAGGCCATTCAGCCCATCACATCCACACTGACCCTCTGAAGAGCATTTCATCCAGGCCCAACCCCTATCCTCTCACCCTGCATTCCCCAAAGCCAATCCACCGAACCTGCACATCTTTGGGCTGTGGGAGGAAACCAAAGCACCCGGAATACCCCATGGAGAGAATGTGCAAACTCGACACAAACAGACACCCAAGGGAGGAATCAAAGCCAGGTCCCTGATGCTGTGAGGCAGCAGTGCTACCCACTGAACCACCATGCCATCCCCAGGAGAATCTCAGCAGGTTTTCATCCATTGTGACTGTGCTGTCTCTTTCAGACGATTCACCCCTCCATTCTGCATATCCTCAACATTCTGTATTTTTCTGACACAAGGTACCACCAACCCAACACAGAGGAGATGAGAAATCGACTTGACCTTGGATGAAGATCCACCATGAAGACAAGGGTTAAAACATCAGACACCCCAGATGGGACTTGAACCCACAATCCCTGGCTTAGGAGGCCAGTGCCTAATCCATTCGGCCACTGAGGCCACATGTGTGATGTTAAAATGGCAGCTTTTAAGTTTTGTTTTGCAAGAACACACTGACTGTTTTAAGGTGTCGGATGGTGGTGGCCACGTACCGGACGTCTACCGCTGCCCTGCTCGCTATATCCTGTGGCAGCGTCCAGCCCAGGCCCCCACCATCCAGCACGTACCCGACCCTGGTCACCCTCACAGTCACGGCCCTCCCCTCCGACAGTCACTCGAACCCACGAGTACGGAGGTGCGGATTCCTGAGCAACGTCTCCCTGACGACAGCCGCTACTCCTGCCGGAGGGTAGGCGTGACGCGATTCGACCATGTTCCAGACCGTGAGCAGGTCCTGGTAAAAGACAGGCAGTGTCCTGAGAGTGACCTCCAAACCATCACGGTCGCTGAACAGGAGCTGAGTCTCGTAGTTGAGGTTACGCACCTGGTGGAAAAAATACGTCACCAGGGCACCCCGCCGAGGGGGGGGCTCAATGTAAAGGTATCGCTGCAAGGTCTGAAGGTGGAACGTCGCTACCTGGGTGTGAACGCACACCAGCGACTGACCGCCCTCCGCAATATGGAGACTCAGGACCTGCGCAGTGACCCAGTGCATCTTTTTGTCCCAGAAGAAGTGAACCAACATTCTCTGGATGTCAGTGACAAAACCAGGAGGAGGGACCAAAGTGACCAGCCGGTACCACAGCATGGCAGGCACCAGCTGGTTTATGACCAACACTCGACTCCTGTGAGACAGCACTCAGAGCAGTCCTGTCCAGAGGCCTGGGCGAGGTGAGACTTTGGCCTCCAGCTCCTGCCAGTTCCCCGGCCAGGATTCCTCAGCCGGGCTGAGGTAGACCCCCAGATCGAGGAGATGGTGGTACTCCAGCTGAACCCCCGTAACTCCTCCGGCAGAGACTCCACCCGTCACGGACTGACCAGTCGTCTGGAATATTGGGCCCAGTTGATCCTGGTGGAAGAGGCCGCTGAGTACAAGCCCTGGCACTCACACATCCTCTCCAGGTCAGCAGGGTCGGTGAAAGGGAGGAGCACGTGGTCAGCGTAGGCCGAGATGACCACCCCCTGTGCCCGCACTGCGCAGAACCAGCCCCGACAACCTCCTCCACAAGAGGCACAGGAAAGGCTCCACGCACAGGGAATTCAGCTGGCCGGACAGGGGGCAGCCTTGGTGTACACCTCTCCCAAAGTGAAGGGGCAGTGTCATGGAGCCATTAACTTTAAAACTAATTGTACCTGCCTCCACTTGGTCCACATGCACACAAGCATTTCCTGTCATGTACCTGTCCAAATGTCTTTCTCATAGATTCTATACAGTGTGGAAACAGGCCATTTGGCCCACCCAGACTCACTCCCCAACGTGTCCTCCGGCCAAATGTACCTAACCTTCACATCCCTGAACAGTCTGGGCAATTTTGCATGGCTAATTTACTTGTGGGAGGAAACTGGAGCACCTGGAGGAAACCCACACAGACACGGGGAGAAAGGGCAAAATCCACACAAACTGTCACCAGAGGCTGAAATTGAACCTCGGTCCCTGGTGCTATGAGACAGCAGTGCTAACCACGGAGCCAACTTGGAAACTCTTCAGGAGCAGTCACCCAAGGGAGGAATCAAAGCCAGGTCCCTGACACTGTGAGGCAGCAGTGCTACCCACTGAGCCACCATACCATCCCCAGGAGAATCTCAGCAGGTTTTCAGCCATTGTGACTGTGCTGTCTCTTTCAGACGATTCACCCCCCCATCCTGAAGATCCCCAAAAATCTTGAGCAAGAACATGTTGGGCACCACTTCCCATCCGCTGAAAGCAGACAAGGGGGATTTCTCCAAAGTCAATTAGAAATAACGTTGACAGTGAACAAGCCATAAATAATCAGATACTCCAGATGGGACACGAACCCAAAAACCCCAGGTTTAGGTGACCAGTGCCTTATCCATTAGGCCGTTGGGGATACACCCTTCAAGGTCAAATGGCAACCTTTAAATACTGAACCCTGCCCTGTCATATTGTTTTTTTCTGAGTTTTCTACTCTTACTGATTGTTTTTTACCCCTTCCATTTCATGCTAAATTGTTCACTGCTTGATAAATTGATCTCGCCTCCCATTTGGCCCCAGACGGACATTTGAGAAATCACAGCCGGTCAGACAGCGTCCGAGGAGCAGGAGAGTCGACATTTCGAGCATAGGCCTGAAGAGCTTCGACTCGAAACATTGACTCCCCTGCTCCTCGGATGCCACCTGACCAGCTGTACTTTTCCAGCACCACACAGTTTGACTCTGATCTCTCACATCTGCAGGGCTCACTTTCTCCCAGTCGAGAAATCAACTCAACTCCAACTTTGCAGACCCAGAGTTTGAGGCAAATGGAGCAGACAGGAGAAGGAAAAGGGCTGAATGTTATTGTGTGCAGCACTTTCAAGATATTTGCAGTTAGTGGGGAAGGAGGAAGTGGAGATGTTGCAAAAAGCTGCATTGAGGACAAATCAACAGAATCTTAGCGGGCATTCAGCCCATGGTGGCTGTGCTGTCTCTTTCAGACAATTCACCCCAAGATCTCCCAAATCCTGGAATTACCTTGTGCAAGTCTCTATGTCACATCATTTGCCATAATCTCAACGGAGGCACAGTGATTTTTAACAGAGTACTGTCGATGAAATGTTCAGTCAGCATGGATTGAGATGAAGTTGACATGGAATGAAAATCAGCAACAAAGCCCAGGCTAAAAACCCAAGCCCCCCGAGATGGGACTTGAACCCACAATTACCAGTGGAGGGAATCCAGGGCCTTATCCATTCGGCCCCTAGGGCTCCCACAGCACACTCTCTCTGGAAAGTGTTGACCTCAAACGACTGCTACAGCTGAACATGTTCCAAGATCGAGGATGGCATGTTGAGGGACACACTAAAGTATGGAGCAGCTGCTGTCAAGGTGTAACAGTTAAAGAACACTGTCTAAGGCCTTTCTGACCAGTTATGACATCGTCCCTTCATTTCTCAGACCCTCTTGGTGCCTCAGAATGAAGAGAAATCGTTTCCTGCCTCAGTAGAAAGATCTGCCTGAACTTGCGAGACCCCCTTTTGTGGAAGAGAGCCAGCCCTATATCAGGACAGGAAGGAGATTCCAATGGCTCAACATGGATTGTTCCAGTTAATATCCTTTCTCAGATGGATAGAGCTATAGAGCGAGTAAAAATTGTGGGAATTTGGGAAATTCTGTCAATCTGTTTTAATATTTTGTTAATAAAATCAAGTTGAACAGCAAACCAAATTTTGTCCCCCTTTGTCTTCTTCACCAACAAGAATACTGAAGGATAGTTGAGTTTAATTACATTATGTTGCTAATGTTCATCTGGTTGATCAGTGGAAATTAAAAGCCATGTCACACAACAGGCAGAGTCAATCTTTACCTGAGTAGAAGTTCAGCAGAGAGAAACAGACTTACTTTGTGATATCAGAGGGAATTCCTGTCCCATTGATCTATTAACTGCAGGGAACTTTCAGATATGTGGTATCTTTAGAGCAATGAAATATCCTCCCAAGATATATGCTTTCACTCTCAACTGAAGATGTTATAACTTCAATGGCTAAGAGTATTAACCAATAAATCAATGCCAAGCCAGTTGAAGTATGACACTTGGCACATCATCATCGCTGTAATTGCAGAATGCAGCATAACCTATTCCATCTTCTAACCTACTGACAGCCTACTTTTCAGAAGTCTCCTTACACGACTCTGAAAACAAATTAAAAGAAACCAATTAAAACATATAAGCACAAATTAAAATGTCCCAGTCATTTAAAAAGGCTCTGTCACAAAAGTCAAAATCTCCCAAGAAAGCTTACACTTACAGAGTCACAGAGTTGTACAGATCCTTCGCTCCAACTCGTCCATGCCAACCAGATATCCGAAAGTTATCTAGTCCCACAAACCAGCATTTGGTCCATATCCCTCTGAAGCCTTCTTATTCATGTCTCCATCCAGCTGCCTTTTAAATGTTACAGAGTCTTAGAGTTGTACAGCACGGAAACAGACCCTTTTGTTCTAACTCGTCTATGCCGACCAGATATCCTGAATTAATCTAGTCCGACTTGCCAGCAGTTGGCCCATATCCCTCTAAACCCACCCTGTTCATATACCCCCATCCAGATGCCTTTTAAATGTTTTGGAGGACCCGGTGTTAGACTGGGGTGGACAAAGTTAAAAATCACACAACACCAGGCTATAGCCCAGCGGGTTTATTTGGAAGCACTAGCTTTCGAAGCGATGCTCCTTCACTGGGTGGTTGTCTTCACCTGATGAAGGAGCAGCGCTCTGAAAGCCAGTGCTTCCAAATAAACCTGTGGGATTATAACCTGGTGTTGTGTGACTTTTAACTTCTAAATGTTGTTATTGTACCAGCCTCCACCACTTCCTCTTGCAGCATGTTCCATATAAGCACCACCCTCTACATGAAAAGGTTGCCCCTTAGGTTCCTTTTAAATTATTATTCTTCTCACCGTAAACCTGTGCCCTCTGTTTTTGTACTCCCCCACCCTGGGGAAAAGACTGAAGCTATTCACCCTATCCATGTCCCTCATGATTTTATAAACCTCTCTAAGGCCACCCTTCAGCCTCCGACACTCCAGAGAAAATAGCCTCAGTCGATTCATCCTCTCGCGATAGCACAAACCCTGTAACCCTTGCAACACCCTTGTAAATCTTTTCTGAATGCTTGCAAGTTTTACAACATCTTGCTATAGCAGGGAAACCAGAATTGAACGCAGTATTCCAAAAGGTGGCCTAACCAATATCTTGTACAGCCACAACCCAACATCCCAATTCCTATACTCAATGCACTGACTCATAAAGGCAAGTGGATCAAATGCCTTCTTCACTGTGCTATCTACCTGCAACTCCTTCTCTTCCTAATCTGTGTGTATGTGAGTTACAATAATCGTTTTGCATTCTGATATGAATAGATTCACTCTTTTGTTAATTCAACATATCCAGGTTTAATTGGATACTTTTAAACACCAATTCAATTGGATTGGGAGGAAGACATCCACAAGAAAGGGTCCCTTTTTAAATTAACCTGTTAGTGACCAACCAAGGATCCAGGTAAATGAAGAAAGGAAACCATTTCATCCCTGCTCACCTGGGAGCTGAACAATTTGGGGTATCTGTCTGGAACTGGAATAACGTGGGGAACAATTCTCACATCAGCCTCTCTTTGTAAGTGCTCCATGTATTTATGAAACAATGCCCTTCACCAGAACATCTCAGTGATATATTTAACATTCCATTCACATTAATCACTCCAAGGACATGATCTACATGAAGAATATAAACAGTAAGTGGTGAAACTCTAAGGTTCGGAAGCATCTGCTGAAAAAAACAAAATGAATATTGCAAATTGATAATTGTGTTTCTCTCCACAGATGCTACCTGACCTGCATTTCAAACATTCCTGATTTTATTGCAGATTTCCAGCACTTGTGGTATTCAACTCGTGTATAATTTTTTTACGTAAGGAGAATGGAGACTTGAAAACATTGAATGGGACTTTTGCTCATTAACTTCTTGGGAATTGTCTGCTATTGAATGATTTGATTCAGACTTTAGATAAGGTGCAATCATGACAAAGTCTGTGGGATTGTACTTATTATATATCAAGGAACAGCTCATCAAATAAGGCAATCCTCTGAAACATATGAATTCTCACCTCAAGTTTGGGGAGAAAGGTATAAAGGATAAGTATTAGATGGGGTGAGATCTGATCAACTTCAGAAAAACTTTGATCTTAAAACTACAATTCTACAGTGAAAGTGAAATATTGTGAAGTGTATGGTTAATTGTCGATGATATTTGTTCCTCCTTATTTAATTTCTAAAAGTATCTGTAGAGTAATTTATAAACATATATTTACGAACCATTGTTATGCATAATTTTGGTAATTTTATAATTTGCCATGACTTTCTCTTCACCTTATTCAAGGAGAGTGTTTATTACAGTGAGTGATACCACACAGTATTTCAATTGCACTGAATTGGTTTTGAAAGATAACTCAATAAATACAGGTTGATGCTGTCGATGGTTCCTGTCGATATATTTCGTTGACCTGTTCAGACGTGTTATGATGTTAAGTCTGAGGCAGAAAGAGGAAGAAGGTATAAGTAAGGTTCAAGAAACTGAAGACAGACAGAGCCCTGGAGATAACAGGAATGAACTCAAACTAGGAAATAGAGAATTTGAAGGGACCATGCAATGTTTATGGGAAACAGGATTAAGGAACCTTCAAGGCATTTTACAGAGGGATAACAAGCAACAGGTCGCCAGGGAAAAAGTATGTCTTCTCAGAGCAAAGGAGGGAATTTACACTTGGAGCCGGAGGAAGTGGGTGAGGTTCTTAATGAATAAACTGCATTGGTATTTCCAAAGGATTCTGGGTAGTCCAAGATGGAGGACGGGAAAAAGTTGTGACTGTAAGAGCTGCCCCTTTTTTGAGGCATTTTAGGTGTTGGGGGTGATTTCCTCAAATTCCAGGAGCAGCAATTACTGTTTTATTATGCAACTTTGGAGAAAAAAATCTCAAAACAACGGCACTTTTAAAAGGAAGAAAGGCAGACAAAGAAAGCGTGTACTTGGTCAGGAGGGTGGGAGGGAAGAAACCTACACTGCTCACTGATATGGATAGGAAGGGTCGAGAGGGATATGGGCCCAGTGTGGGCGAATGGGACGAGATTAGATTAGGATATGTGGGCGGCATGGACGAGTTGGATCGAAGGGTCTGTTCCCATGCTGTACATCTCTATCACTCTCTGACATGGTGGATGGTGAGTCTTGTATATTGATATTCTAGAGCATGTCAATATTAAAAGGGAGGTGTTGGGTGTTTTGAAAAGCATTAAGGTAGACAAGTCCCCAAGACCTGATGGAATCTATCATAGAATCCTGAGACAGGCAGGTGTGGAAATTGCTCCGGATTTGTGCAAAATATTTGTATCCTTTACAGTCACAGGAGAATTCCCAGAGGACTGGAGAATACCCAATGTTGTTTCTTTCTTTCAGAATGGCAAAAAGAATAATCCAGGAAATTAAAGGCCAGATTGGCTTCCTGTTATTCATTGCTTGGACATCACTGTCTGTGCCTGGATGGTACCCTCTGGAAGCCACTCTGTAAAGATCTCCACCCCTCTACCTTGGGGTCTCAGGATCTCAAGGTGTTCCTCTCTTTGGCCAAGGTTTTGGTCCATGTGTAATGGTTTCCTGAATGTGGTTCCTGTGAAGTGCCTTGTGCCATGAAAAGGGATCCCTACATGCAGGCTGTAGTTGGGTTGAAGTGTTATGGAGAGCAGGCAGGAAAGTGGAGTTGAGGCCGAGATGAGATCAGCCATGATCGTGTGGAATGACAAAGCAGGCTCGAGGAGCTGAATTGCCGAATTTTTAAGATCTTCGGAACACAACCAAAGACTGAGCTATCAATTGCCGTGGGTGTCTAACATGGTATCTCACCTCAGATGCATCATGAAGAGGGTGTCCATGTTCAAAGCCAGGGGTTGTGAGTTCATATCCCATTTGGGCTGTTATGTTTTTAAACATGAACTCTGATCAGCACCCTGTCTCTGTTTGATCTCAATTCCAGTTAATAACGGGAGATGGTGGTGCAGTGCTAGACCTGGAGTAGGAATCCAGAACACCAAGTTCATGGTGTGGGGGAGATGGACTGTAATCCCACCATACAAGGTGGTGAAATCTCAGCTCAGGAGGAGCTTTGTCTGATGGTAACCATATATTGCTATTGAGGTTTGTTAGGAAGCTAACTGGTTCCATATTCTCCTTTCAGGAAGAAAACCTGGTGAGACTACAGACCCACAGCAATGTGGGTGACTCACCCTCTGGGCAATAAACACTGGCCTAGTCAGAAACATATCGCATTCCTTCCCTGTAGCTCGGTCACAATCCTGGAACACCCTCCATTGATTCATTGTAGGTTTACCTCCAACAAATGGTCAAAAATCACACCACACCAGGTTTTAGTCCAACGGGTCTATTTGAAACCACGAGCTTTTGGAGCATTGCTCCTTCATCAGGTGTAATGAGAGAGGAGGCATCAGACACAGAATGTATAAGTAAAATATCAAAGGGTCATACAAGTGATGTGAATGTATTGAACAAATCCAAAATGGCCGACTCCCTCCTGTTCAATCTTCAATCAGTTCGAAAGGAGATACAAGCAGCACATGGATTGCAGTGGTTCAAAAAGATAGCTCCCCATCACCTTTCAGGGGAAACTAGGGAGAGGCAATAAATGTTTATCTAGCCAGCAATGTTCACGCCCAGGAAATCAATTAAAACAATCCCACAATGGAATAAACCGCCAGGGGAAAAGTCATAGTGTAATGACTTGAAAACATCAAGCCCCAACTTTGGATGGTTTCTATTGTTATGTTTTACATTATCATCCAAAATGCACCAGTCATTGACATAAAGGTTATGATTTGGAGGAGCCGGTGTTAGATTGGGGTGGACAACAGGTTTATGTGTGTGTATATGTGTGTGTGTGCAGGGGAGACCGAGTGAGTGTGTGCGTTTGTGTGTGCGTGTGAGGGGGCGATGGTGTGAGTGTCTGTGAGAGTGTGTGTATGTGTATGTGTTTGAGTGTAATGGGGTATACATCTGTGAGAAGGTGTGTTTGTGGGTGTGAGTGTGGGAGTGTGTATGTGTATTGTGTGACAGGATGTGTGTGTGGGTGTGTGTGTGTGTATGTGTGTGTGAGTGTGGGTGTGGGTGTGTGTGTGTGTGTGTGTATAGTGCCGTGGGGTCGGCTGTAGTGTGACATGAACCCAAGGTCCCAGTTGAGGCCATCCCCATGGGTACCAAACGTGGTTATCAGCCTCTGCTCAGCCACTTTTCGTTGTTGCCTGTCCCAAAGTCCACCTTGGAGGATGGTTACCTGAAGGATCGAGGTTGAAAGTCCCTGATCGTTGAAGTGATCTCCGACTGGGAGGGAACACCTCTGTTTGGTGATTGTTACGCGGTGCCCATTCATCTGTTGCCGTAGCCTCTGCTCGGTCTCGCCAATGTACCATGCATTGGGCATCCTTCCCTGCAGCGTATGAGATAGACAACATTGGCCGAGTCACATGAGTACCTGCCGCGTACATGGTGGGAGATGTCCCCATGTGTAATGGCGGTATCCATGGCGACACTCTGACACGTTTTACAGTGTCTGCTGTGACAGGGATGTTTGGTGTTGTCCTGAAGGCCGGGCAGTTTGCTGTGAACAATGGTCTGTTTAAGGTTTGGTGGCAGTTTAAAGGTGAGAAGTGGAGGGGTGGGGAAGGTCTTGGCGAGGTGCTCATCCTCATCGATAATGTGTTGCAGGCTGTGGAGAATGTGACGTAGTTTCTCAGCTCCTGGTAAGTACTGGACAATGAAGGGTACCCTGTTGGTTGCAGCTCGTGTCTGTCTCCTGAGGAGGTCATTGCAGTTTCCCGCTGGGGCATGTCAGAACTGGCGATTGATGAGTTAAGCATCGTATCACATTCTTATCAGGGCATCCTTGTGTACTTCCAAGTGCCCCTCACATTCCCCCTGACCTGAACAGATCCTGTGTAAGTGTACGGCTTGTACAGAGGGGACGTCTGTTTTAATATGTTGAGGATGGGTTTGTGGTTGAGTGAGGTGCTGTGGTGCCCATCCTTGATGGAGATGCATGTGTCCAAGAATGAGACAGATACTAAACAGGAGTCCATGGTGAGTTTGATGGTGGGATGAAACTAGTGAAAGTGGGCGGCACAGTGGTTAGCCCTGCTGCCTCATAGTGCCAGAGACCCGGGTTCAATTCCAGCCTCAGGCAACTGACTGTGTGGAGCTTGCACATTCTCCCCGTGTCGGCGTGGGTTTCCTCTGGGTGCTCTGGTTTCCTCCCACAGTCCAAAGATGTGCAGGTCAGGTGAATTGGCCACGCTACATTGCCCGTAGTGTTGGGGTAGGGGTAGGTTGCGCTTCGGCGGGGCGGTGTGGACTTGCTGTCCCGAAGGGCCTGTTTCCACACTGTAAGTAATCTAAATGTTGGTGAACATAAATGTTGGGAGATTGCAGCATTGTTCTGACATGAACACAACCAAGGTAGAGGGGATCAATTCTCCTGACATGGCCCCAGAAGCACGTGTTGTCCCAGTGACCTAACAGCTCCATCTCTGATCTTCTAAGCTACTGCCTGTGGTTTACATCCCTTCTGGGGATACTTTCAATTTAAACATTCTCTCCAATTAAAACCCTCTCACTGCATTATCTCCATTCAAATTAAGTTAATCTCTGACCTAATGTCTTTAAAACTCTGCATGGCTGCTTTGAGATCATGGAATTAAAACATTTCCAAGTCAGTTTGATACATGTGGCAACAAACGTTTGATGAACTGGAGCGAAAGGGAGTGGAATTAATTTCTCAGCTCTCCCAAAGAGACAGCATTGACATGATGGGCTTCAGTATATACAGTCACATTCGAAGATTCATTGATCTGAAATTAAACAATCAAATGTCTGTTTCACCACAGTCACCTCATCTGTTGTTCGTTTCCTCACTGATGCAGGAATTAACATTGACCCATTTGTTCTTGTCTTTCTGGGACCATTCCTTCAATGTTCGCTGTACAAACATTGAGCTTGCTTGACCCCTATACTGTCCTGTTGGTATTTAACAGGAAAACATGCAGGTGAAATAAAGGTATTCCACACTCAATAATTTATATTTACATTCAATGAGTTGGACCAAGATAACAGTGACCCTAAGGGTGGAAGATTCATTGAAAATATTTGATTTGCAAGTAATGATAGGCACAGTGAAAAGTTTTGTCTTGTGAGCAATAAAGGCAGCTCACAGAGTTCAGTAGCATAGATAAGGAAATAATAGGGAAACAGCAGCAGGAACAAAAACACAGGTACAGGCGAATATTGAGAGTCTGTGAGACCGTTCAGTATTCTAACAACAGTAGGGTAGAAACTGTTTCAAAACCGGTTGGTGTGTGTGTTCAGGCTTCTGTACCTTCTCCCCGATGGTAGAGGTTGTAGAAAAACATTGCCAGGGTGGGATGGATCTTTGAGAATGCTGGAGACCTTTCCTTGACAGTGGGCCTGGTAGATGGTTTCTATAGATGGGAGGTTGGCCTTTGTGATTGTCTGGGCCGAGTTCACCACTCTCTGTAACTGTCTCCGATCTTGAATGGTACAGTTGCCATACCAGGTAGTGAGACATCCAGACAGAATGCTGTCGATGGTGCACCTATAAACGTTGGAAAGGGTATTCTCTGTCAGTAATATCCGATGTTCTGGCGGGATCAGTGTTGAAGGGTTGGTTTGTTGATGAGAGTGTGATGAGAGCTGGCTTCCAAAAGCAAACTCTCCAACCGCACTCTTAGGAATCTCGTCCCCATCCAGAAACAGCAGCCACTTGATCACCACCTTCAACATTCAATCCTGCAGATCCTCGAAAATCTTGTGCAAGATATTGTTGGATACCACTGACCATCAACTGAATGCAGAGATGGGGATTTTTCCAAAATAGATTATAAATAAAGGATAAGCCGCAGAGACACCCCAGATGGGACTTGAACCCACAATCCCTGGCTTAGGAGGCCAGTGCCTTATCCATTAGGCCACTGGGGCCCCACATGCTGTTTCCCAATGGCAGTCGTTAAATACTGCACCCTGACCTCACATAGTGTGTATTTCTGTATGTTGTACTCTCACTAATTGGTTCTTAACCCTTCCATCTCATGCCAAATTGTTGGCTGCTTGATAAATTGATCCCACCTCCCATTTCTTCCCAAACAGACAGATGAGATATCAACCAAACTCCAACTTTGCACAACTCAAGTCTGAGGAAAATGGAGGAGACAGGAAAATAGCAAAGGGCTCAATGTTATTTTGTGCAGCACCTTGAAGATATTTGCAGTTACTGGGGAAGGTGAAAGTGGAGATGTTGCAAAAAGCTGCATTGAGGACAAATCAATCCAATCTTAGCAGGCATTCAGCCCATTGTGGCTGTGCTGTCTCTTTCAGACAATTCTCCCCAGGATCTCCCAAATCCTGGAATTATCTTGTATAAGTTTCTACTAAACAGCATTTGCCATAATCTCAACACAGGCACAATGATTTTTAACAGAGTAGTTAAAAAATCCAGTCAATTTGGATTGAGATGAAGTTGACATGGGATGAAAATCAGCCACTGCTAAGACCAGGCTTAAAAATGAAATCCCTGAAATCCCAGATTTCAGAAACCAGTGCCATCGCCATTAGGCCACGAGGGCACTATATTGGCAGACCACTGGAAACAGTTGACCTCAAATGAGTGCGACAGCCAAGCACACTCCCAGATCTGTGACAACACACTGAGGGACACACTAAAGGTTCAGGCAGCTGCTGCCAAGGTGTAACAGGGAAACAACACAGTCTCAGGTCTTTCTGACAAATGATCACATCATTCTTTCAGTTCTCAGACCCTCTTGGTGCCTGACAATGAACAGAGATCGTTTTCTGTCCAAGTACAAAATGCCTTTCTTTGCACAACGATACAGAAGGTTTGAGAAATGTCAATATTTCAATGGTTTGTTGATTCTTTTCTCTCTGCATAGACTGTACACAACTGATATAGAACCTTTGTATGCATTTCCAAATGATGTTACAAACTGTTTCAATACTTTGTTAATAAAATCAAATTGAAACGCAAATCAAATTTAGTCTCCCTTTGTCCACATCACCAACAAGAATAATTGAGTAAAGTTGTGAGGAATTCATCAGATCAATGAGACTCCAGGAATTCTTCCAAGATGTCAGCAATGATCCCAATGAGCCAACCAACGAACGGGAACAGTCATCAGAGAGATCCATCGTGGAGTGACCAAAGAAGGAGTCGATTTGTATCCCTGCGGAGGGCCGCTGTCCTGACCTGGAGATGTATGCTCAACCGTCAGGAGATGGGTGAATGCCAGATTTAAAAATCACACAACACCAGGTTAGAGTCAAACATGTGGAAGCACTAGGTTTCGGAGCACTGCTCCTTCATCAGGTGGTTCTGGAGAATAAGATTGCAAAACACAGAATTTATAGCAAATGTTTACAGTGTGATGCAACTGAAATTGTATCTTGAGAAAGACCTGGATTGTTTGTTAAGTCTCTCATCTTTTAGAATGGCCAGGTTGGTTTTCGTTCTTTCATATGTAAATTGCAAAACTTTTATCAAAAGTTACATTCTCAAGTGAACTTTAACAATTGGTGTCATGTCGGCCCAGATGATGTATTGAAGGTGTGAGCTCCCCTGTGTGAGGCTGTCTGTGCCCCAATGGTCAGACTGATTCTAATCTAATAAACAGATTTACAGCATCTTACATGAATTCATACAGTTTTTGAGCAAAGTGAAATGTAATTCTGGAAGTACAAGTTCATCACACAAACTTATATGTGTGTGTGTGTATATGTATGTATGTGTATGTGCGTGTATTTGTATGTGTTTGTGTGTCTATGTGTATATTTGTGTGTGTGTATGTGTGTGTATATGTATGTATGTGTGTATATGTTTGTGTGTATGTGTGTGTATATGTATGTATGTGTGTATATGTGTGTGTATGTAAGTTGTGTGTGGGTGTGGGTGTTTTTGTGTATGTTTGTATGTGTATGTGTGTGTATATGTGTGTGTATGTGTGTGTATGTGTATGTGTATGTTGTGTGTATATGTGTGTGTATGGGTGTGTGTATGTGTGTGTGCATGTGTGTGTTTGTTGTGCATGTGTATGTGTGAATGTGTAAGTGTGTGTGTATATGTGTGTGTGTATATGTGTGTATGTGCGTGTGTTAATGTGTATGTGTATGTGTGTGTGTGAATGTGTGTGTTTGTGTTTGCGTGCGTGTATATGTGTGTGTGTGTATGTGTGTGGGTGTGTGTATGTGTGTGTATGTGTATGTGTTTGTGTGTGTGTGTGTGTGTGTATGTGTGTGCGTGTGTGTGTGTGTGTATGTGTGTGTGTGTGTGTGTGTGTGTGTGTATGTAGTTGAATGGGGTCACCTGTAATGTCCCAGTTGATTGCTGAAGTGTTCTCCGACTGGGAGGGAACACTCCTGTCTGTTGACACTCATAACAGCCCCACCCCCCCCAACCGATATACACACACACACACACACACACACACACACACACACACGCACACAAGCACATATAGATTTCTGGGGTGAATTTGTATTTGCAGAACTACATTTTACTTTGCTCAAAAACTGCATGAACGACAGAGCGAAGGAGAGAATTGTGGCAACTCCCAGAATCAGGTGACTCAGTGGTTAGCACTGCTGCCTCACAATACCAGGGTCCTAGGTTCAATTCCAGCCTTAGGTAACTGCCTGTGTGGAGTTTGCACATTGCTCTGGTCTCCTCCCACAGTACAAAGGTGAATTGGCCATGTTAAATTACCCATAGTGTTACCTGTTTCCACACTGTAGGTAGTCTAATCCAGGGGAAGGATCTGAAGGCCCTAATTTACGAGGGCTCTAAGCCCATGCCTTTCCAGGACTTCTCAGCGGTGGTAAACCAGAAAAGAAAACCTTACGATGATGAGCCTAAGATATAGGAATGGAAGTCAGGCCATTCAGCCCATCGGGTCCACCCTGCCATTCAATTGTGAATGATGGGCATTTCAACGCCACTTTGTGGCACTCTCATCGTCACCCTTAATTCCTTGCGTGATCAAGAATTTATCAATCTCTGCCCTGAAGACAATTAACGTCCTGGCCTCTGCTGCGCTCCACGGCAATGAATTCCACAGGCCCACCACTCTCTGCCTGAAGAAATGTCTCCTCATTTCCGTTCCAAATTGACCCCCCTCTAATTCTCAGGCTGTGCCCATGGGTCCTGATGGAAACACATTCCCAGCGTCCACCCTTTCTAAGCCATGCATTATCGAGTAAATTTGTATTAGATCTCCCCTCAACCTTCTAAACTCTAATCAATACAATCCCAGGATCCTCAGCTGTTCATTGTATGTTAAGCCTCCCATTCCAGGGATCATCTGTGTGTATCTCCGCTGGACATGCTCCAGTGCCAGTATGTCCTTCCTGAGGTGTGGAACCCAAAATTGGATACAGTATTTCAAATGGGGCCTAACCAGAGCTTTATAAAGTCTCAGAAGGACATCGCTGCTTTTACATTCCAACCTTCTTGAGATAAATGGCAACATTACATTTGTTTTCTTAACCACGGACTCAACCTGCAAGTCAACCTTTAGAGATTCCTGGACTATCATTCCCAGATTCCTTTGTACTTTGGCCTTATGAATTTTCTCCTGTTTAAAAAATAGTCCATGCCTGTATTCCTTTTTCCAAAGTGCAAGTCCGAGCATTTGCTCAGGTTGAATTTCATCAGCCATTTCCTGGACCACTCTCCTAAACTGTCTAAATCTTTCTGCAGCCTCCCCACCTCCTCAGAACGACCTGCTTGTCTGCCTAACTTTGCATCATCGGTGAACTTCACCAGAATGTCCCCCAGTCCCTTCATCCAGATCATTAATATATAAAGTGAACAGCTGCGGCCCCAACACTGAACCCTACGGGACACCACTTGTCACCAGCTGCCATTCCAAGAAAGAACCTTTTATCCCAACTCTCTGCCTGCTGTCAGACAGCCAATTCCCAATCCATGCCAGTAGCTCACCTCGAACACCATGGACCCTCACCTATCTCAGCAGTCTCCCGTGAGGCACCTTATCATAGGCCTTTTAGAAATCTAGGTAGATAACATCCACTGGGTTTCCCTGGTCTAACCTACTTGTTACCTCTTCAAAGAATTCTAACAGGT
The DNA here is from genome assembly GCF_047496795.1 of Chiloscyllium punctatum. Classification (NCBI taxonomy): domain Eukaryota; kingdom Metazoa; phylum Chordata; class Chondrichthyes; order Orectolobiformes; family Hemiscylliidae; genus Chiloscyllium; species Chiloscyllium punctatum. The sequence goes on along the minus strand of NC_092756.1, from coordinate 72,777,048 downwards.
TTGACAGGGATGACCTCCCCTTACTAAATCCATGCTGACTTGTTCTAATCCAACCCTGCACTTCCAAGAATTTAGAAATCTCATCCTTAATGATGGATCCTAGAATTTAACCTACAACCGTGGTTAGGCTAACCGGCCTATAATTTTCCATCTTTTATCTTGATCTTTTCTTGAACAAGGTGTTTACAACAGTGATTTTCCAATTATCTGGGAATTTCCCCGACTCCATTGATTTTTGAAAGATTGAAAATAGCCTCTACTATTTCCTCAGCCACCTCCCTCAGAACTCTAGGATGTAGACCATCGGGGCCGGGAGATTTTTCAATTTTTACACCTTTTAGCTTTTCTAGCACTTCCTCTTTTGTAATGGCTACCATACTCAAATCTGCCCCCTGACTGTCCTTAATTGTTAGGATAATGCTCATGTCTTCCACTGTGAAGAATGACACAAAGTATTTACCAAGTTCTTCAGCCATTTCCTTATGTCCCTTCACGAGCCTTCCTGCATCAATTTGGAACGGCCTAATTTCTACTTTTGCCTCTCGTTTGTTTCTTATGTATTGAAAGAAACTTTAACAATCTTTTCTAATATTACTGGCTAACTTACCTTCATATTTGACCCTCTCCTTCCTAGTTCTATGTCTTTGTTATCCTCTGTTTGTTTTTGTCGTCTTCCCAATCTTCTGATTTCCCAGTGCTCTTGGCCACTTTGTAGACTCTCTCTTTCCCTATGAAACATTTCCTGACTTCCTTTGTCAGCCCTGGCTGTTTAATTCCCGCCCCCTGACGGATAATGTTTCTGCCAAGAGAAGACTGAGGGAGTTTGGGATCCAGTACTCTCTGAGGGATCCGTACATCTCTTTGATACATCGGAGAAGGCAAGAGACTTTGTGGACAAATTAACCAAATCTGAACAATTTAGTATCTACAAATAGTGTTGTTTGGTTATGTCTTTGTTGTTTTTTTAAAAAATCGAGGAAGTCCAGTTGGAGCTTTCTTTTCCTTGTTTTCCCTCTTGGTAATAATCCGGTTTAAACTGTGTTTGGTGGCGGTTGAGATGTGTACTTTCAATTTCTAAGTGGAGTTATACCAGAGGATGGGTGGGGCATTTACCCCATCGAGCTGAAATGGTTTTTTACATATTCTTATAGCCTTGATAAATGGGGAAGAATATGATGTTTAAATGTTTATTGCCCTCCAGCTCATCCCTCAACATTTTCCTCGATGTGTTTTCTAAATTGATCAGTCAGGAGTCCTGGCATATCATTGAAAGGGGAGATTTTAACAGTCTCATGGATTCCACAGGACAGGGGTGGCCCAAAGGCCCCCCTCCCCCCACCACGATACCCTCTGGACAAACTAAACAATGAGTGGATCTGTGTGTGGGGTGAGGGTTGGTGGACATCTGGAGGTGTCTCCACCCTACAGGCAGGGATTTTACGGTTTTCTTTTCCAATCCACACAGATGTCACACCAGGATTGATTTTTTTCCAATCCCCATGGCAACCCTGGACTTGGTGGCACCTTGTACGATCGGTAATATTACCATCTCTGATCACACTCCAGTGTACCTGTTGGTTAAGATTAAGGACGTTACAGTGGGCCCAAGGCACTGGCAAATGGATCCCTTTATCCTCAAGGATAATACATTTGTGGAGTATTTCTCTCGGGAATTTTGGGCATTCTAGACATTAACTCACGCTCGATTAGTAGCCAATCCTTCCTTTCGGAAATTGCCAAAGCCTATGCCAGTGGGTCAGTTATTTCCTACTCTGTCAGTCGGAGGTGGAAGAAGGGTGAGCAGCAACATCTCCTCGAAGCACTGTTGAAGGCAGCTGAGAAGGCCTACTTTGACAGGCCCTCGTTGGTCAAGTTACAGAGGATTACGGCACTGCGGTCTGCATTGAATTCCGTGCTCACGCAGACAGCAAAGAACAAGCTTAGTTTTGCAAATCAAAGGTTATATGATCATGGTGACAGGTCTGGCAAATACTTAGCATATCTCGCTAGGAAAAGGAGCGCCCCTCAAGCCATTACGGTGATTAGGGAAGGGTCTGGGAACCGAACGTGTGACTCCAAAAAGATTAATGTGTCATTCCAGAGATTTTACTCTAAGTTATACCAATCTGAGGTTTGTGAGGAGGGGAGGGCCAAAATGGAGGCTATATTCAAGGATCTGGAGCTCCCGGGTGTGACCCCCGAACAAGAGTCTTTTCTCAATGTCCCCTTATCAGAGCAAGAGGTGCAGGAGGCTGTGAAGCAGCTTCAGAGTGGAAAGGCACCCGGTCCTGATGGACTTCCCAGTGAATTCTAGAAGGAATTTATAAACATATTGTCAGGCCCGATGTTCAACATGTTTAATGACTCATACAGCCATGATTGTCTCCCGCCATCTCTGAGAGAGGCCAATATTTCGCTTATTCTTAAAAAAGGGAAGGTCCCAAGGGACTGTGCTTCTTACAGGCCCATTTCACTCTTAAATGTGAACTTTAAAATCCTCTCTAATACTCTTGTGTTAAGGCTGGAGACTGTGTTACCTTCTATTGTTAAAGAGGACCAGACGGGCTTCATAAAGGGCCGCAGATCCTCCAATAATGTCAGGAGGCTGCTTAATGTAATTCAAGTGTGTCAACAACAGTCAATATAGGGATTGGTGATTTCTCTAGATACAGAGAAGGCGCTTGACCGAGTTGAGAGGGCGTACCTTTTCTATACTCTGGAGCGGTTTGTTTTGGGCGAAGTTTTTATAAGATGGGTAAAGGTTCTCCACAATGACCCTCTCACTGCAATCATCACCAACAGGGTGTGATCAAGCAATTTTAACATTTTTGGGGTCAGCCGACAGGTCTGTTCCCTTTCGCCACTGCTTTTTACAGTGGGGATTGAATCATTGGGGGAGGCCATTCATAGGGATCCCAATATATCAGCTCCAGACGTGGGGTCAAATTTACATCAGAGTTTATTGTATGTGGACAATGTCAGAATTCTTTCATCAAATCCAGCAGTTTCAGTCCCTCGCCTGTTCGCATGTATCTGTGTGTTTGGCACCTTTTTGGGGGACAAGATTAATCTTTCAAAATCAGAGGCTATGCCTATGGGTGGTCTTATGAAAGTGTTAAGTCTTGAGGGTGAATATCGATTCCCATTTAAATGGTCACAGGGGGGTGTTGTGTATTTGAGCATGTTCATTACTCCAGTTCTGAATCGGCTGTTCAAAGCCAATTTTGTTCAATTATTTAACAAAATCAAACAAGACCTTCAAAGATGGAGGCGCTTCTGGTCTCGTGGTTGGGTCGGATAGTGTTTATTAAGATGAATATTCTCCCTCGTTTACTATCCCCTATATGGATGCTCCCCCTGATTTTCGATAAGCAAACATTCAGGAGACTGAACGGCTGGTTCAGCCCCTTTATTTGACATCGTCAGTGGCCCCTCATTAAATGAGCTAAACTGCGATTGTCTCACAGACTGGGGGGAGTGGATCTCCCAGACATTAATAGCTACCAACTAAGCTCACTTTTATCCTACATGAGTGATTGGGCTTGTGGGGACCCTCTTTCAATGTGGTTCGATATTGAAACCTCCCAGGCTAAGGTGACGCCTTACTCACTTGCTGTGTTTGGACAAAATGAGGACAGTTAGGGAATATTGCCATAACCCAATAGTTATCGATACTGTTAAAGCATGGTGGGCAATTCGGCAGAGGGAAGGCAATATTGGCAAGACATCTTCTCTTACACCGGGTCTGCCAGGTTTTCAACAGGGGATAATAGATTTAGGATCCAAACATTGGGCAGTTAGGGGTGTGTCTTGTGTGGGTGTTTTGTTTGAGGGAGACACAATGATGTCCTTCGATCAGTTAGCACGGAAACACAAGCTACCGAACAGGGACTTCTTTTGTTTATTTCAAGTTAGAGATTTTATTCAAACAAAGACGATACTTTTGACTGATCCCTCCAAGTCCGACATAGAGAGAGGGGTGATTTAGCCCCATATCCTGCAGACCCCACAAAGTTCTGTATTTTTCTGACACAACATCCCACCAAACCCAAAACAGACCTGGGGACGTTTCCAGGGGAGATGAGAATTCGATTTGACATCAGACAAAGAAGATCAGTCATGAAGACAAAGCTTAAAAGTTAGCCATCCCAGATGGGACTTGAACCACAATTCCAGGCTGAGGAGGCCAGTGCCTTATCCATTAGACCACTGGGGCCACATGTGCATAGTTAAAATGGCAGCCTATAAGTACTGCACCCTGAAGCTCTCATATTGTGTTCTTCTCTGAGTTTTATACTCACACTGATTGGTTGTTCCCCTTGCATCTCATTCTAAATCATTGGCTGCTTGATAAAATTGATCTTACCTCCCAAATCTCCCCAAGTGGACAGACAAGAAATCCACCAAACTCCAACGTTGCACAACTCAAGTCTGAGGAAAATGGAGCAGACAGGAAAATAGCAAAGAGCTCAATGTTATTGTGTGCACCAGTTTCAAGATATTTGCAGTCAGTGGGGAAGGAGGCAGTGGAGATTTTGCAAAAAGCTGCATTGAGGACAATTCAACAGGATCTTAGCGGGCATTCAGCCCATTGGGGATGTGCTGTCTCTTTCAGACAATTCACCCCAAGATCTCCCAAACCCTGGAATTTCCTTGTGCAAGTTTCTACTAAAGAGCATTTTCCATAATCTCGAAGCAGGCAAGTGATTTTTAACGGAGTAGTTGAAAAATCCAGTCAATTTGGATTGAGATGGAGTTGATATGGGTTGAAAATCAGCCACCACAAAGACCAGGCTTAAAAAGTCAACACCCCAAAAGGGTTTTGAACCTCCAATCCACTACATCAGAAGCTACAGTCTTACCCATTAAGCCACAAAAACCCAGTGCCAATACTCCACTGGGAATAGTTGATCTTAAACGAGCGCTGCAGCCGAGCATATTCCAAGATCTGTAACGACACACTGAGGGACACACTAAAGTTTCGGGCAGCTGCTGCCAAGGTGTAACAGGGAAACAACACAGTCTCAGGTCTTTCTGACAAATGATCACATCGTCCTTTCAGTTCTCAGACCCTCTTGGTGCCTGACAATGAACAGAGATCGGTTCCTGCCCATGTACAAAATGCTGTTTTTTTCACGACACAGAACTTTGAGAAATGTCAAAATTCCAGTATTTTGTTGGTTCTTTTCTCTCTGCATAGACTGTACACAACTGGTTTAGAACCTGTGTATGCATTTCTATTTGCTTTTTTATGAATAAAGTCTATTTTTTAAAAAAACAAATTTTGGAGAGAGAGAAGATCTGCCCGAACTTGCGAGACCCCCCTTTGTGGAAGAGAGCCAGCCCTATATCGGGACAGGAAGGAGATTCCAATGGCCCAGCATGGATTGTTCCAGTTAATACCCTCGCCTCCTTGACCACAAAGTGGGGAGGGAAGTGGGAGATGGCACAGTGCAGGGTGACACGAGGCAGACGGATGCACAAGATGGCCGCTGAGCCATAAGTCGGCCATTTGACACACAAGATGACCGCCAGACCACAATATGGAGAGAGACAGCAGAGCAAACACAGACACTGCCTGGGGACACCAGAATGCCAGCACAATGCACTCACAACCGAGTTGATTAGTTTAAGGCGGATGGGAGAGACAATACACATGAAGAACATACACTGCCCGCCAAAGGGTCTGGGTCAGACAACACCTTTGATAGAAATGCTAACTGTTAGATACAGACTCAATACAGAGGGATAATAGCCAGGGCTGCAGTAATCGTCCTTCTCAGGAAGAGCGATTAGCGCCCATTACGACAGCAACGGACTTCCGCGCAGACGCTGAAACTGACAACTGCACTGAACTTAACAAAGGCCACGCTGGAACTGACAATAACTGCACCGAAACGATCAAGGATTCTGCAATGTTTACAATAAACAAGCCATGTTACAGAGACAATAACCTCATCACTGACCTATTATATCACAAAATGTATCACAGTATCTTGACCATGTGCTCCGGGTTGAGAGAAGAATCACAGCTGACCACTGTGCTGTTGGTGCTGCTCTCTCCCCGGAGCTCCGGGATTTCCTTGGACAATAAACTCTGTTGGTGAACCCCGACTCTGACTCAGAGCCTGGCGGTTTTCAGCAGTTGCCTTCCAACAAATGTTTGTCCAATCTGTGTTCTCCAACGATGGCCGAACTACCTCACATCTCCATCATAGCCTCCTTGCAATTGTATTCAATACCTTGACTAAGAAAGGTCAGGGCCCAAATGCATAGCCACAACCCCATCAGTTCCAACCTTGAACACCCAGATTTCAATCATTTCCATTGACAGATTGGACATCATCATAAATACCAAACATGCAGGTAATCTGGGGTTCAGCTGGTAATGTTGACAGAATATAGCTTAGACTGACACCAACACAACCAAAACAGAAGGTCATTTGTCCATAGATAGGTAGGCCCATCTGTTGGAGCCCCAGTGATCTCTTGGGAAAGGCACCAAATTCCTAAACCAGAGATTGTGAGCTCAAATCTTATTTGGGGTTTTGAGTTTGTTGAAACCTTCACTGTGCAGCTGATCTTAATCCAGTGTGGTCACGTGACCATGGCAACAAAATCAGGCATTCTCAATTGATCCTCACCTGGAGAAATTTGACCAGATAGAAAATTGGCCAAACTAAATTAAACAGCAGCTATCAGCTCCAGAGAACAGTGCAACGAAGATCAAAGAGCGACAAAGATTCAAGAAGAACCAGTTCCAACCAGACTGAGGGTTGTATATTGGAGAAGTGTCAGCCTGAGTCAATCCACTTTGTAGCTCCTGGCATGACAAGAGTCAAGGGTATTGGTATGACCCCATTGGATGATGTGAACCCAGCTCATGACCGTATTGGCCAAAGCCACAGAAGATTCTGGAAGACCAGGGACAGGAGAAGAGGAAAACACACCTGAACGCCAAACCCTTAGCAAAGCCTTGACTGGGTCCTGCAGTGGAGCTCTGACCATCTGCTCCAAACCTGTTCATAAAAACCCTCGCGTGAGAAGGGCAGACCATTCAGCCCATCACATCCACACTGACCCTCTGAAGAGCATCCCATCCAGGCCCAACCCCGATCCTCTCACGCTGCATTCCCCAAAGCCAATCCACCGAACCTGTACATCTTTCGGATGTGGGAGGAAACCAAAGCACCCGGAGTCCCCCATGGAGAGAATGTGCAAACTCAACACAAACAGACACCCAAGGGAGGAATCAAAGCCAGGTCCCTGACACTGTGAGGCAGCAGTGCTACCCACTGAGCCACCATGCCATCCCCAGGAGAATCTCAGCAGGTTTTCCGCTATTGTGACTGTGCTGTCTCTTTCAGAAAATTCACCTCAATCCTGCAAATCTTGTGCAAGAAGATGTTGGGCACCACTTTCCATCTAGAGATTTTCCCAAAGTTGATTTGAAATCAAGTTGACAAAGGGCAAGTGACTGACACCCCAGATGGGACTCGAACTCACAAGCCCTGGCTTAAAAGGCCAGTGCCATATCCATTAGGCCACTGGGGCCACACACTTGGGCAAAAATCACAGCCTTTATGTACTGCACCCGACCTCTCTTACTGTGTGTTTCTGAGTGTTATACTCTCACTGATTGTTTTTTACCCCTACCATCTCATGCTAAATTGTTGGCTGCTTGATAAATCAATCTCGCTTCCCATTTGTGTCCAAACGGACAGATGAGAAATTAACCAAACTCCAATGTTGCACAACTCAAGTCTGAGGAATATGGAGCAGACAAGAAAATAGCAAAGGGCTCAATGTTATTTTGTGCAGCACCTTGAAGATATTTGCAGTTAGTGGGGAAGGAGTAAGTGGAGATGTTGCAAACAGCTGCATTGAGGACAAATCAACAGAATCATAGCAGGAATTCAGCCCATTGTGGCTGTGCTGTCTCTTTCAGACAATTCACCCCAAGATCTCCCAAATCCTGGAATTACCTTGTGCAAGCTTCGAATACTCATTGTTAAAAATCAGACAACACCAGGTTGTAGTCCAACAGGTTTATCTCAAAGTACTAGCTTTCGGAGCGCTGCTGCTTCGTCAGGTGGTTGTGGAGTATAAGATTGTAAGACACAGAATTTATGGCAAAAGTTTACAGTGTGATGTCACTGAAATTATATGTTGAAAAACATCTGGATTGTGTGTGAAGTCTCTCATCTTTTAGAATGACCAGGTTGGTTTCAGTTCTTTCATGTGTAAATCACAAAACGTTTTTCATTGCCAAGTGAAATGGCAAGCTGTCCAATAAAAGCTAAATGCTGTGAATGCTGGAAATCTGAAAGAGAGAAAATGCTGGAGAAATCATGACTCAAAAACATGATTGAGTTTTCTGAAAAAGTCACAAAGAGGATTGATGAGGGCAGAGCAGGGGATGTGATCTATATGGACTTCAGTTAGGCGTTCGACAAGGTTCCCCATGGGAGGCTGATCAGCAAGGTTAGATCTCATGGAATACAGGGAGAACTAGCTCTTTAGATACAGAAATGGCTCAAAGGTAGGAGACAGAGGATGGTGGTGGAGGGTTGTTTTTCAGACTGGAGCCCTGTGACCAATGGAGTGCCACAAGAATCAGTGCTGGGTCCACTACTTTCCGTCATTTATATATATGTTAGTATCATTAGTAAGTTTTCAGATGACACCAAAATTGGAGGTGTAGTGGACAGCAAAGAAGGTTCCCTCAGATTACAACGGGATCTTGATTAGAAGGGCCGATGAGCTGAGGAGTGATGGGTGGAGTTTAATTTAGATCAATGTGAGGTGCTGCATTTTGGGAAAGCAAATCTTAGCTGGGCTTATAGACTTAATGGGAATGTCCCAGGGAGTGTTGCTGAACAAAGAGGCCTTAGAGTGTAGGTTCATAGCTCCTTGAAAGTAGAGTCACAGATCAATAGGATAGTGAAGACGGAGATGGATTCTATAGATGGGAGGTTGGCCTTTGTGATTGTCCGGGCCGAGTTCACCACTCTCTGTAACCGTCTCCGATCTTGAATGGTGCAGTTGCCAAACCAGGTAGTGATACATCCAGACAGAATGCTGTCGATGGTGCACCTATAAACGTTGGCAAGGGTATTCTCTGTCAGTAATATCCGATGTTCTGGAGGGATCAGTGTTGAAGGGTTGGTTTGTTGATGAGAGTGTGATGAGAGCTGGCTTCCAAAAGCAACCCCTCTAACCACACTCTCAGGAATATTGTCCCGATCCAGAGACAGCAGCCACTTGATCACCAACTTCAACATTCAATCCTGCAGATCCCCGAAAATCTTGTGCAAGATCATGTTGGATACCACTGACCATCAACTGAATGCAGAGATAGGGATTTTTCCAAAATAGATTAGAAATGGAGGATAAGCCACAGGGACACCCCAGATGGGATTTGAACCCACAATCCCTGGCTTAGGAGGCCAGTGCCTTATCCATTAGGCCACTGGGGCCCCACATGCAGGTTGCCAATGGCAGCCTTTAAATACTGCACCCTGACCTCGCATAGTGTGTGTTTCTGAGTGTCAGATGCTCACTGATTGTTTTTTACCCCTTCCATCTCATGCTAAATTGTTGGCTGCTTGATAAATTGATCCCGCCTCCCATTTCTCCCCAAATGGACCGATGAGAAATCAACCAAACTCCAACTTTCTGGATTAGTGATGCTGGAAGAACACAGCAGTTCGGGCTTTTGCCCGAAATGTCGATTTCGAAGCTACTTGGATGCTGTCTGAACTGCTGTGCTCTTCCAGCACCACTAATCCAGAATCTGGTTTCCAGCATCTGCAGTCACTGTTTTTACCACCTTCAAACTCCAAATTTGCACATCTCAAGTCTGAGGAAAATGGAGCAGACAGGAAAATAGCAAAGGGCTCAATGTTATTTTGTGCAGCACTTTCAAGATATTTGCAGTTACTGGGGAAGGAGGAAGTGGAGATGTTGCAAAAGCTGCATTGAGGACAAATCAACACAATCTTAGCGGGCATTCAGCCCATTGTGGCTGTGCTGTCTCTTTCAGACAATTAACCCCAAGATCTCCCAATTCCCGGAATTACCTTGTGAAAGTTTCTATTAAACAGCATTTGCCATGATCTCAACACAGGCACAATGATTTTTAACAGAGTAGTTTAAAAATCCAGTCAATTTGGATTGAGATGGAGTTGACATGGGATGAAAATCAGCCACTGCAAAGATCAGGCTGAAAAATGAAATCCCTGAAATCCCAGATTTCAGAGGCCAGTGCCATAGCCATTAGGCCACGAGGGCACTATATTGGCAGACCACTGGAAACAGTTGACCACAAATGAGTGCGACAGCCAAGCACACTCCCAGATCTGTGACAACACACTGAGGGACGCACTAAAGGTTCAGGCAGCTGCTGCCAAGGTGTAACAGGGAAACAACACAGTCTCAGGTCTTTCTGACAAATGATCACATCGTCCTTTCAGTTCTCAGACCCTCTTGGTGCCTGACACTGAACAGAGATCGATTCCTGCCCAAGTACAAAATGCCTTTCTTTCCACAACGATACAGAAGGTTTGAGAAATGTCAATATTCCAATGGTTTGTTGGTTCTTTTCTCTCTGCATAGACTGTACACAACTGATTTAGAACCTTTGTATGCATTTCCAAATGATGTTACAAACTGTTTCAATACTTTGTTCACAAAATCAAGTTGAAACGCAAATCAAATTTAGTCTCCCTTTGTCCCCATCACCAACAAGAATACTTGAGTAAAGTTGTGAGGAATTCATCAGAACAATGAGACTCCAGGAATTCTTCCAAGATGTCAGCAATGATCCCAATGAGCCAACCAACGAACGGGAACAGTCATCAGAGAGATCCATCGTGGAGCGACCAAAGAAGGAGTTGATTTGTATCCCTGCGGAGGGCTGCTGTCCTGACCTTGAGATGTATGCTCAACCGTCAGGAGATGGGTGAATGACAGATTTAAAAATCTCACAACACCAGGTTAGAGTCGAACATGTGGAAGCACTAGGTATCGGAGCACTGTTCCTTCATCAGGTGGTTGTGGAGAATAAGATTGCAGGACACAGAATTTATAGCAAATGTTTACAGTGTGATGCAACTGAAATTGTATCTTGAGAAAGACCTGGATTGTTTGTTAAGTCTCTCATCTTTTAGAATGGCCAGGTTGGTTTTCGTTCTTTCATATGTAAATTGCAAAACTTTTATCAAAATTTACATTCTCAAGTGAACTTTAACAATTGGTGTCATGTCAGCCCAGATGATGTATTGAAGGTGTGAGCTCCCCTGTGTGAGGCTGTCTGTGCCGCAATGGTCAGACTGATATTAATCTAATAAACAGATTTACAGCATCTTAGATGATTCATACAGTTTTTGAGCAAAGTAAAATATAATTCTGTAAGTACAAGTTCATCACAAAAACTTATATGTGCGTGTGTATATGTGTGTGTGAATGTATGTATGTGTGTGTATATGTGTGCGTGTGTATGAGTGTGTATACGTGTGTGCATATGTGTGTGTGGGTGTGTGTGTGTGCATTTATATGTGTGTGTATATGTGTGTTGGTGTGTATATGTTTGTGTGTATGTGTATGTGTGTGTATGTGTGCGGCTGTGTATGTGCGTGGCTGTGTATGTGCGTGTGGGTGCATATGTGTGTGTATGTGTGTCTATGTGTGTGTGCGTATGTGTGTGTACGTGTGTGTGTATATGTGTATGTGTGTGTGGGTGTGTATGTGTGTGTATGTGTGAGTGTGGGTGTTTATGTATGTGTGTATGTGTCTGTGTATGTGTATGTGTGTGTATGTATGTGTGTGTATGTGCATGTGTGTGTATGTGGGAGTGCATGTGTATATGTGTAGGTGTGTGTTTATGTATGTGTTTATGTGTGTGCATGTGCGTGTGTTTGTATGTGTGTGCGTGTCTGTGTCTATGTGTATGTTTGTGTGTGTGTATGTGTGTGTATATGTGTGTATATGTGTGTGTGTATGTGTGTGTTTGTGTGTGTATGTGTGTGTATACGTATGTGTGTGGATGTGTGTGTGGGTGTGTGTGTGTATGTATGTTTGAGTGTGTATATATGAGTTTGTATGTGTATAAGAGTGTGCGTGTATGTGTATGTATGTGTGTGTATGTGCATGTGTTAATGTGTATGTATATGTGTGTGTTTGTGTGTGTATGTGTGTGTGGGTGTGTATGTGTGTGTATGTGTATGTGTGTGTGTATCTGTATGTGTGTGTATGTGGGTGTGTGTGTGTATGTGTGTGTGTTTATGTGTGTTTGTGTGTGTGTTTATGTGTATGTGTTTATGTGTGTGTGTATATGTGTGTTTGTGTATGTGTTTATGTGTATGTGTTTATGTGTGTGTGTATATATATACGTGTTTGTGTGTGTGTGTATGTGCGTGTATATGTGTGTTTGTGTGTGTATATGTGTGTATTTGTGTGTGTATGTGTGTGCACGTGTGTGTGTGTGTGTGCGTGTAGGTATGCTTATGTGTGCATATATATGTGTGTATGCGTATGTGTGTGTGCGTGTATGTGTGTGTATGTGTGCGTATGTGTAAGTGTGTATATGTGTATGTGTGTGTATGTGTGTATGTGTATGTGTGTGTATGGGTGTGTGTACATGTGTGCATGTATATGTGTGTATATGTATGTGCATATGTGTGTTTATGTGGATGCGTGTTTGTGTGTGTATGTGCATGTGTGTTTGTGTGTGTATGTGTGTGTGTATATCTGTTTATGTGCACGCGTGTGTATGTGTATGTGTGTGTTTGTGTGTGTGTATATGTGTGTATGTGTGTGTATATGTGTGCATGTGGGTGTGTGTGCGGGTGTGTATGTGTGTGTGTATGTGTAGGGGTGTGTGTATGTGTGTGTGTATGTATGTGTGTGTATGTGGGTGTGCATGTGTATGTGTGTGTGTTTATGTGTATGTGTATATGTGTGTGTATGTGCATGTGTGTATGTATATGTGTGTATGTGTATGTGTGTGTGTATGCAAGTGTGTGTGCGTATGTGTGTGTGTTTATGTGTATGTGTATATGTGTGTGTATGTGCATGTGTGTGAATGTGTGTGTGTATGTGTGTGTGTGCATCTGTGTGTATGTAAGTGTGTGTGTATGTGTATGTGTGTCTGTGTTTCTGAGTGTGTGTGTGTATGTGTGTGCGTGTATGTGTATGTGTGTGTGTCTGTGTTTCTGAGTGTGTGTATGTAAGTGTGTGTGCGTATGTCTGTGTGTGTATGTGTATGTGTGTATGTGTATGTGTGTGTGTCTGTGTTTCTGAGTGTGTGTGTGTATGTGTGTGTGTGTGTGTGTGTGTGTGTGTGTGTGTGTGTAGTTGAATGGGGTCACCTGTAATGTCCCAGTTGAGGCCATCTCCATTGTTACCAAACTTGGTGATCAGCCTCTGCTCGGCCACTTTTCATTGTTGCCTGTCCCGAAGTCCCCCTTGGAGGAAGGTCCGAGGTCGAATGTCCCGAATTGCTGAAGTGTTCTCTGACTGGGAGGGAACACTCCTGTCTGTTGACACTCAGAACAGCACCACCCCCCCACCCCATATACACACATGCACGCGCGCGCACACACACACGCACATACACATGCACAAACACACGCACACATGCACGCACGCACACACACACGCGCACACACACACGCACACATACACGCACGCGCACACACACGCACACACACAGACGCGCACACACACATATATACACTCACACACACACACGCACGCACGCGTGCACATCACGCACCCGCGCACACACACACACACACACACACACACACACACACACACACAAGCACATATAAATTTGTGGGGTGAATTTGTATTTGCAGAACTACATTTTACTTTGCTCAAAAACTGCATGAACTACAGAGCTACGGAGAGAATTGTGGCAGCTCCCAGAATCAGGTGACTCAGTGGTTAGCACTGCTGCCTCACACTACGAGGGTCCCAGGTTCAATTCCAGCCTTAGATAACTGCCTGTGTGGAGTTTGCACATTGCTCTGGTTTCCTCCCACAGTACAAAGGTGAATTGGCCATGTTAAATTGCCCATAGTGTTACCTGTTTCCACACTGTAGGTAGTCTAATCCAGGGGAAGGATCTGAAGGCCCTAATTTACGAGGGCTCTAAGCTCATGCCTTTCCAGGACTTCTCAGCGGTGGTAAACCAGAAAAGAAAACCTTACGACGATGAGCCTAAGACATAGGAATGGAAGTAAGGCCATTCAGCCCATCGGGTCCACCCCCCGATTCAATCGTGAATGATGGGCATTTCAACGCCACTTCGTGGCACTCTCATCGTTCACCCTTAATTCCTTGCGCGATCAAGAATTTATCAATCTCTGCCCTGAAGACAATTAACGTCCTGGCCAATGCTGCGCTCCACGGCAATGAATTCCACAGGCCCACCACTCTCTGCCTGAAGAAATGTCTCCTCATTTCCGTTCTAAATTGACCCCCCTCTAATTCTCAGGCTGTGCCAATGGGTCCTGATGGAAACACATTCCCAGCATCCACCCTTTCTAAGCCATGCATTATCTAGTAAATTTGCATTAGATCTCCCCTCAACCTTCTAAACTCTAATCAATACAATCCCAGGATCCTCAGCTGTTCATTGTATGTTAAGCCTCCCATTCCAGGGATCATCTGTGTGAATCTCCGCTGGACATGCTCCAGTGCCAGTATGTCCCTCCTGAGGTGTGGAGCCCAAAATTGGATACAGTATTTCAAATGGGGCCTAACCAGAGCTTTATAAAGTCTCAGAAGGACATCGCTGCTTTTACATTCCAACCCTCTTGAGATAAATTGTAACATTACATTTGTTTTCTTAACCACGGACTCAACCTTCAAGTCAACCTTTAGAGATTCCTGGACTATCATTCCCAGATCCCTTTGTACTTTGGCTTTATGAATTTTCTCCTGTTTAAAAAATAGTCCATGCCTGTATTCCTTTTTCCAAAGTGCAAGTCCGAGCATTTGCTCAGGTTGAATTTCATCAGCCATTTCCTGGACCACTCTCCTAAACTGTCTAAATCTTTCTGCAGCCTCCCCACCTCCTCAGAACGACCTGCTTGTCTGCTGAACTTTGCATCATCGGTGAACTTCGCCAGAATGTCCCCCAGTCCCTTCATCCAGATCATTAATATATAAAGTGAACAGCTGTTGCCCCAACACTGAACCCTACGGGACACCACTTGTCACCAGCTGCCATTCCAAGAAAGAACCCTTTATCCCAACTCTCTGCCTTCTGTCAGATAGCCAATTCCCAATCCATGCCTGTAGCTCACATCGAACACCATGGACCGTCACCTTACTCAGCAGTCTCCCGTGAGGCACCTTATCAAATGCCTTTTGGAAATCTAGGTAGATAACATCCACTGGGTTTCCCTGGTCTAACCTACTTGTTACCTCTTCAAACAATTCTAACAGGTTTGTCAGGCATGACCTCCCCTTACTAAATCCATGCTGACTTGTTCTAATCCAACCCTGCACTTCCAAGTATTTAGAAATCTCATCCTTAATGATGGATCCTAGAATTTAACCTACAACCGAGGTTAGGCTAACCGGCCCATAATTTTTCATCATTTATCTTGATCTTTTCTTGAACAAGGGGTTTACAACAGTGTTTTTCCAATTATCTGGGAATTTCCCTGACTACAGTGATTTTTGAAAGATTAAAAATAGCCTCTACTATTTCCTCAGCCACCTCCCTCAGAACTCTAGGATGGAGACCATCAGGGCCGGGAGATTTATCAATTTTTAGACCTTTTAACTTTTCTAGCACTTCCTCTTTTGTAATGGCTACCATATTCAAATCTGCCCCCTGATGCTCCTTAATTGTTAGGATAATGCTCATGTCTTCCACTGTGAAGATTGACACAAAGTATTTACCAAGTTCTTCAGCCATTTCCTTATCTCCCTTCACGAACCGTCCTGCATCAATTTGGAATGGCCCAATTTCTACTTTTGCCTCTCATTTGTTTCTTATGTATTGAAAGAAACTTTAACAATCATTTCTAATATTACTGGCTAGCTTACCTTCATATTTGATCCTCTCCTTCCTATTTCTATGTCTTTGTTATCCTCTGTTTGTTTTTGTCGTCTTCCCAATCTTCTGATTTCCCAGTGCTCTTGGCCACTTTGTAGGCTCTCTCTTTCCCTATGATACATTTCCTGACTTCCTTTGTCAGCCCTGGCTGTTTACTTCCCGCCCCCTGACGGATAATGTTTCTGCCAAGAGAAGACTGAGGGAGTTTGGGATCCAGTACTCTCTGAGGTATCCGGCGGTGCTCCGATAACCTTACATGGATCCGTACATCTCTTTGATACATCGGAGAAGGCAAGAGACTTTGTGGACAAATTAACCGAATCTGAACAATTTAGTATCTACAAATAGTGTTGTTTGGTTATGTCTTTGTTTTTTTTAAAAAAACCGAGGAAGTCCAGTTGGAGCTTTCTTTTCCTTGTTTTCCCGATTGGTAATAATCCGGTTTAAACTGTGTTTGGTGGCGGTTGAGATGTGTACTTTCAATTTCTAAGTGAAGTGAGAGCAGTAACAAATTAAAAATTCTATACATGAATGCGCGAAGCATTAGACACAAGGTGGATGAGCTTGAGGCTCTTTTGGAAAGTGGCAGATACGATAACTGAGGATAACTGAGACGTGGCTTCATGGGGACAGGGCCTGGGAAATGAATATTCAAGGCTACACGTGTTATCGTAAGGATAGACTGACGGGCAGAGGGGGTGGGGTGGCCTTGTTGGTAAGGGAGGATATTCAGTCCCTTGCGCGGGGGGACCTAGAGTCAGGGGATGTAGAGTCAGTGTGGATAGAGCTTCGAAACACTAAGGGTAAAAAGACCCTCATGGGAGTCATCTACAGGCCCCCAAAAATGTAGTCTGGATGTTGGAGGTAAGTTGAATCAGGAGCTGAAATTGGCTTGTCGCAAAGATGTTACTACAGTTGTTATGGGGGACTTTAACATGCAGGTAGACTGGGTAAATCAGGATGGTATCGGGCCTCAAGAAAGAGACTTTGTGGAGTGCCTCAGAGATGGATTTTTAGAGCAGCTGGTGCTGGAGTCGACCAGGGATAAGGCGATTCTGGATCTGGTATTGTGTAACGAACCAGAATTGGTCAGTGACCTCGAAGTGAAGGAGCCATTGGGAAGTAGTGACCATAATACAATAAGCTTCAATCTGCAATTTGAGAGGGAGTGGGTACAATCTGAAGTGACAATATTTCAGTTGAATAAAGGGAAATATGGAGCTATGAGGGAACAACTGGCCAAAGTTCAATGGTTTAATACCTTAACAGGGAAGACCGTGGAGGAACAATGGCGGATATTTCTGTGTATAATGCAGAAGATGCAGGATCAGTTCATTCCTAAAAGGAAGAAAGATCCCAGGAGGAGACATGGGCGGCCGTGGCTGACAAGGGAAGTAAAGAAACATATAAGGTTAAAAGAGAAAAAGTATAACTTAGCAAAGATAAGCGGGAAAACGGAGGACTGGGAAGTTTTTAAAGAACAACAGAGGATTAGTAAGAAGGAAATACGCAGAGAAAAAATGAGGTACGAAGGTAAACTGGCCAAGAATATAAAGGAGGATAGTAAAAGCTTTTTTAGGTATGTCCAAGGCAAAAAAATGGTTAGGACAAAAATTGGGCCCTTGAAGACAGAAGCAGGGGAATATATTACTGGGAACGAAGAAATGGCAGGGGAATTAAATGGGTACTTCAGATCTGTGTTCACTGGGGAAGACACAAGCAATCTCCCTGAGGTAACAGTGGCTGAAGGACCTGAACTTAAGGGAATTTCTATTTGCCAGGATTTGGTGTTGGAGAGACTGTTAGGTCTGAAGGTTGAAAAGTCTCCGGGACCTGATGGCCTGCATCCCAGTGTACTGAAGGAGGTGGCTCGGGAAATCGTGGATGCGCTGGTGATTATTTTCCAGAGTTCAATAGAATCGGGGTTGGTTCCTGAGGATTGGAGGGCGGCTAATGTTGTGCCACTTTTTAAGAAGGGTGGGCGGGAGAAAGCAGGAAATTATAGACCAGTTAGTCTGACCTCAGTGGTGGGAAAGATGCTGGAGTCTATTATAAAGGATGAAATTACGGCACATCTGGATAATAGTAACAGGATAGGACAGAGTCAGCATGGATTTATGAAGGGGAAATCATGCTTGACTAATCTTCTTGAATTTTTTGAGGATGTAACTCAGAAGATGGACGAGGGAGATCCAGTGGATGTACTGTACCTGGACTTTCAGAAAGCTTTTGATAAAGTCCCACACAAGAGGTTAGTGAGTAAAATTAGGGCGCACGGGATTGGGGGCAAAGTACTAGATTGGATAGAGAATTGGTTGGCTAATAGGAAACAAAGGGTAGTGATTAACGGCTCCATTTCGAAATGGCAGGCAGTGACCAGTGGGGTACCGCAGGGATCCGTGCTGGGACCGCAGCTTTTTACAATATATGTAAATGATATAGAAGATGGTATCAGCAATAACATTAGCAAATTTGCTGATGACACAAAGCTAGGTGGTAGGGTGAAATGTGATGAGGATGTTAGGGGATTACAGGGTGACCTGGACAAGTTAGGTGAGTGGGCAGATGCATGGCAGATGCAGTTTAATGTGGATAAATGTCTGGTTATCCACTTTGGTGGCAAGAACAGGAAGGCAGATTACTACCTCAATGGTATCAAATTAGGTAAAGGGGCTGTTCAGAGAGATCTGGGTGTTCTTGTCCACCAGTCAATGAAGGCAAGCATGCAGGTACAGCAGGTCGTGAAGAAGGCTAATAGCATGCTGGCCTTCATAACAAGAGGGATTGAGTATAGAAGCAAAGAGGTGCTTCTGCAGCTGTACAGGGCCCTGGTGAGACCACACCTGGAGTACTGTGTACAGTTCTAGTCTCCAAATTTGAGGAAAGACATTCTGGCTATTGAGGGAGTGCAGCGTAGGTTCACGAGGTCAATTCCTGGAATGGCAGGATTGCCTTACACGGAAAGACTGAAGCGACTGGGCTTGTATACCCTTGAGTTTAGAAGACTGAGAGGGGATCTGATTGAAACGTATAGGCTTATGAAAGGACTGGACACTCTGGCAGGAGGGAACATATTTCCGTTGATGGGGGAGTGCCGAACCAGAGGACACAACTTAAAAATACGGGGTAGACCATTTAGGACAGAGATGAGGAGAAACTACTTCACCCAGAGAGTGGTGGCTGTGTGGAATGCTCTGCCCCAGAGGGCAGTGGAGGCCCAGTCTCTGGATTCTTTTAAGAAAGAATTGGATAGAGCTCTTAAAGATAGTGGAGTCAAGGGTTATGGAGATAAGGCTGGAACAGGATACTGATTAGGAATGATCAGCCATGATCATATTGAATGGCGGTGCAGGCTCGAAGGGCAGAATGGCCTACTCCTGCATCTATTGTCTATTGTCTATTGTCTAAGTTATACCAGAGGATGGGTGGGGTATTTACCCCATCGATCTTAAATGTTTTTTTTCTTTATTCATTTTGCTATTCTATGGTATATTTACTTTCTATTCTGCTTGTGTTTGTGGTACGGCTCTAGCGAGAAGGAGAGAAAATGGTTGGGATGGCTAGATGCCCACTTATGGGCTGTTTGGGATGGGTAGTTACCCCCTTTGGGCAGGAGGTGAGTTCCCCAATTCAGCGCCATTGGCACTTTATATGGTGGTTTGTATTGCTTTTATTCTTTGATAGTTTTGTAGGTTTGTTAAATGTCGTGGTTTCAGTTTATGTAGTTTTTATATTTGATGGATCATATGACACTAAGGCTCAGTGATTTGTGGTTCGAGTTCCTCCTCTCTGGAATTTAAATTTTACTGCAGAATGTAATGACTTGATTAAATGGTGAACGTGGAATATGAAGGGAAGTCACTCACCAATTAAGAGGAAGAAGGTACTTTTGAGTCTTAGAAAGGAGAATGTGGATAATCCTTTGTTAAAGGAGACGCACTTGGATGACAGGGAGCATTTGAAACTACAGAAGAATGGCTTTGGTCAGGTTTACTTCACATCACTGAATACCAGAAGTAGGGAAGTGGCTGTATTGGTGAGGAGTAATCTTACATTTAAGTTACGAGAGTGTGTTAAAGACACACACACAGGAGGTTTGTAACTCTAATAGCATTGATAAATGGGGAAGAATATGGTGTTATAAATGTTTCTTGCCCTCAAGCTCATCCCCTCAACATTTTGCTAGATGCGTTTTCAAATTGATCAGTCTTGTGTCCTGGCATATCACTAAAGGGGGAGATTTTAACTGTCTCATGGATCCCACAGTGCAGATGTTGCCAAAAGGCCCCCGACTCCCTCTGTACAAACTAAACAATTAGTGGATCTGTGTGTGGAGTGAGGGTTGGTGGACATCTGGAGGTGTCTCCACCCTACAGGCAGGGATTTTACGGTTTTCTTTTCCAATCCACACAGATGTCACACCAGGATTGATTTTTTTCCAATCCCCGTGGCAACCCTGGACTTGGTGGCACCTTGTACGATCGGTAATATTACCATCTCTGATCACACTCCAGTGTACCTGTTGGCTAAGATTAAGGATGTTACAGTGGGTCCAAGTCACTGGCAAATGGATTCCTTTATCCTCAAGGATAATACATTTGTGGAGCAGTTCTCTCAGAAGCTTTGGGCATTCCTAGGCATTAACTCACGCTCGGTTAGTAGCCAATCCTTCCTTTCTGAAATTGCCAAATCCTATGCCAGTGGGTTAGTTATTTCCTACTCTGCCAGTAAGAGGCGGCAGAAGGGTGAGCAGCAACGTCTCCTCAAAGCACGGTTGAAGGCAGCTGAGAAGGCCTACTTTGACAGGCCCTCGTTGTTCAAGTTACAGAGGATTATGGTGTTGCGGTCTGCATTGAATTCCGTGCTCACGCAGACAGCAAAGAACGAGCTTACTTTTGCAAAGCAAAGGTTATATGATCATGGTGACAGGTCTGGTAAATACTGAGCATATCTCGCTAGGAAAAGGAGAGTCCCTCAAGCCATTACGTGTTACTGTGAGACTGTGTTACCTTCTATTGTTAAAGAGGACCAGACGGGCTTCATAAAGGGCCGCAGATCCTCCAATAATGTTAGGAGGCTGCTTAATGTAATTCAAGTGTGTCAACAACAGTCAATATAGGGATTGGTGATTTCTCTAGATACAGAGAAGGCCCTTGACCGAGTTGAGAGGGTGTACCTTTTCTATACTCTGGAGCGGTTTGTTTTGGGCGAAGTTTTTATAAGATGGGTAAAGGTTCTCCACAATGACCCTCTCACTGCAACCATCACCAACAGGGTGTGATCAAGCAATTTTAACATTTTTTGGGTCAGCCGACAGGTCTGTTCCCTTTCCCCACTGCTTTTTACAGTGAGGATTGAATCATTGGTGGAGGCCATTCATAGGGATCCCAATATATCAGCTCCAGACGTGGGGTCAAATTTACATCAGAGTTTATTGTATGTGGACGATGTCCTCATTCTTTCATCAAATCCAGCAGTTTCAGTCCCTCGCCTGTTAGCATGCATCTGTGTGTTTGGCACCTTTTTGGGGGACAAGATTAATCTTTCAAAATCAGAGGCTATGCCTATGGGTGGTCTTATGAAAGTGTTAAGTCTTGAGGGTGAATATCGATTCCCATTTAAATGGTCACAGGGGGGTTTTGTGTATTTGAGCATGTCCATTACTCCAGTTCTGAATCGGCTGTTCAAAGCCAATTTTGTTCAATTATTTGACAAAATCAAACAAGACCTTCAAAGATGGAGGCGCTTCTGGTCTCGTGGTTGGGTCGGATAGCGCTTATTAAGATGAATATTCTCCCTTGTTTACTATACCCTATATGGATGCTCCCCCCGATTTTCGAGAAGCAAACATTCAGGAGACTGAACGTCTGTTTCAGCCCCTTTATTTGACATCGTCAGTGGCCCCTCATTAAATGAGCTAAACTGCGATTGTCTCACAGACTGGGGGGAGTGGATCTCCCAGACATTAAAAGCTACCAACGAAGCTCACTTTTATCCTACATGAGTGATTGGGCTTGTGGGGACCCTCTTTCAATATTGTTAGATATTGAAACCTCCCAGGCTAAGGTGACCCCTTACTCGCTTGCTGTGTTTGGACAAAATGAGGACAGTAAGTGAATATTGCCATAACCCAATAGTTATCGATACTGTTAAAGCATGGAGGGCAATTCGGCAGAGGGAAGGCAATATTGGCAAGACATCTTCTCTTACACTGGGTATGCCGGGTTTTCAACCGGGGATGATAGATTCAGGATCCAAACATTGGGCAGTTAGGGGTGTGTCTTGCGTGGGTGATTTGTTTGAGGGAGACACAATGATGTCCTTCGATCAGTTAGCACAGAAACACAAGCTACCGAACAGGGACCTCTTTCGTTTATTTCAAGTTAGAGATTTTATTCAAAAAAAGACGACACTTTTGACTGATCCGTCCAAATGCGACATAGAGAGAGGGGGGATTTAGCATCATATTCTGCAGTCCCCACAAAGTTCTGTATTTTTCTGACACAACATCCCACCAAACCCAACACAGACCTGGGGATGATTCCAGGGGAGATGAGAAATCGAATTGACATCAGACAAAGAAGATCAGCCGTGAAGACCAGGCTTAAAAGTTAGCCATCCCAGATGGGACTTGAACCCACACTTCCAGGATGAAGAGGCCAGTCCCTTATCCAGTCCCTTAGCCTGTAAATACTGCACCCTGAACCTCTCATATTGTGTTCTTCTCTGAGTTTTATACTCACACTGATTGGTTGTTCCCCCTTCCATCTCACGCTAAATCATTGGCTGCTTGATAAAATTGATCTTACCTCCCATTTCTCCCCAAACGGACAGACAAGAAATTAACCAAACTCCAACTTTGCACAACTCAAGTCTGAGGAATATGGAGCAGAGAGGAAAAGGGCTCAATGTTATTTTGTGCAGCACTTTCAAGATATTTGCAGTTAGTGGGGAAGGAGGAAGTGGAGATGTTACAAAAAGCTGCATTGAGGACACTTCAATAGGATCTTAGTGGGCATTCAGCCCATTGGGGCTGTGCTGTCTCTTTCAGACAATTCACCCCAAGATTTCCCAAACCCTGGAATTACCTTGTGTAAGTTTCTACTGAAGAACATTTTCCATAATCTCGAAGCAGGCAAGTGATTTTTAACGGAGTAGTTGGAAAATCCAGTCAATTTGGATTGAGATGGAGTTGATATAGGATGAAAACCAGCCACCACAAAGACCAGGCTTAAAACGTCAACACCCCAAAAGGGATTTGAACCTCCAATCCACTACATCAGAATCTACAGTCTAACCCATTAAGCCACAAAAACTCAGTGACAATACTCTACTGGGAATAGTTGATCTTAAATGAGTGCTACAGCCGAGCATATTTCAAGATCTGTCACGACACACTGAGGGATACACTAAAGTTTCGGGCAGCTGCTGCCAAGGTGTAACAGGGAAACAACACAGTCTAAGGTCTTTCTGACAAATTATCACATCATCCTTTCAGTTCTCAGACTCTCTTGGTGCCTGACAATGAACAGAGATCGGTTCCTGCCCAAGTACAAAATGCCTTTTTTGTCACGACACAGAACTTTGCGAAATGTCAAAATTCCAATCGTTTGTTGGTTCTTTTCTCTCTGCATAGACTGTACACAACTGATTTAGAACCTGTGTGTGCGTTACTATTTGATCTTTTATGAATAAAGTATATTTTTTAAATTATCAAAATCTGGAGAGAGAGAAAATCTGCACGAAATTGCGAGACCCCCCTTTGTGGAAAAGAGCCAGCCCTATATCGGGACAGGAAGGAGATTCCAATGGCCCAGCATGGATTGTTCCAGTTAATACCCTCGCCTCCTTGACCACAAAGTGAAGTGGGAGATGGCACGGGGCAGGGTGACACTAGGCACACGGACACACAAGATGGCCTCTGAGCCATAAGTTGGCCACTTGGCACACAAGATGGCCGCTGGACCACAAATGGAGAGAGACAGCAGTGCAAACATAGACACTGCCTGGGGCCACCAGAATGCCAGCACATTGCACTCACAACCGAGTTGATTAGTTTAAGGCGGATGGGAGAGACAATACACATGAATAACATACACTGCCCGCCGAAGGGTCTGGGTCAGACAACAGCTTTGATAGAAATGTTAGATACAGCCTCAATACAGAGTGATAATAGCCAGGGCTGCAGTAATCGTCCTTCTCAGGAAGAGCGATTAGCGCCCATTACTACAGCAACTGACTTCAGCGCAGACGCTGAAACTGACAACAACTGCACTGAAATTAACAAAGGCCACGCTGGAACTGACAATAACTGCACCGAAACGATCAAGGATTCTGCAATGTTTACAATAAACAAGCCATGTTACAGAGACAATAACCTCATCACTGACCTATTATATCACAAAATGTATAACAGTATCTTGACCATGTGCTCCGGGTTGAGAGAAGAATCACAGCTGACCACTGTGCTGTTGGTGCTGCTCTCTCCCCGGAGCTCCGGGATTTCCTTGGACAATAAACTCTGTTGGTGAACCCCGACTCTGACTCAGAGCCTGGTGATTTTCAGCAGTTGCCTTCCCACAAATGTTTGTCCAATCTGTGGATGTGGCACTCCAAGTTCTCCAACGATGGCCTAACTACCTCACATCTCCATCATAGCCTCCTTGCAATTGTATTCAATACCTTGACTAAGAAAGGTAAGGACCCAAATGCATAGCCACAGACCCATCAGTTCCAACCTTGAACACCCAGATTTCAATCATTTCCATTGACATATTGGACATCATCATAAATACCAAACATGTAGGTAATCTGTTGTTCAAGTGGTAATGTTGACAGAATATAGCTTAGACTGATACCAACATAACCAAAACAGAAGCTGCTTTGTCCATAGATTGGTAGCTCCATCTGTTGGAGCCCCAGTGATCTCATAGATAAGGCACTAACTTCCTAAACCAGTGATTGTGGGCTCAAGTCTAATTTGGGGTTTTGATTTTGTTGAAATCTTCACTGTGCAGCTGATCTCAATCCTGTGTGGTCAGGTGACCATGGCAACAAAATCAGGCATTCTCAATTGATCCTCATCTGGAGAAATTTGACCTGACAGAAAATTGGTCAAACTAAATTAAACAGCAGCTCTCAGCTCCAGAGAACAGTGCAACTAAAATCAAAGAACTACAATGTTTCAAGAAGAACCAGTTCCAACCAGACTGAGGGTTGTATATTGGAGAAGTGTCAGCCTGAGACAATCCACTTTATAGCTCCTGGCATGACAACAGTGAAGGGTATTGGTGTGACCCCATTGGATGATGTGAACCCAGCTCATGACCGTATTGGCCAAAGCCTCAGAAGATTCTGGAAGATCAGGGACAGGAGAAGAGGAAAACACACCTGAATGCCAAACCTTAGCAAAGCCTTGACTGGGTCCTGCAGTGGAGCTCTGACCATCTGCTCCAAACCTGTTCATAAAAGACTTCGCGTGAGAAGGGCAGGCCATTCAGCCCATCACATCCACACTGACCCTCTGAAGAGCATCTCATCCAGGCCCAACCCCTATCCTCTCACCCTGCATTCCCCAAAGCCAATCCACCGAACCTGCACATCTTTGGACTGTGGGAGGAAACCAAAGCACCCGGAATACCCCATGGAGAGAATGTGCAAACTCGACA
Organism: Chiloscyllium punctatum; assembly: GCF_047496795.1. Lineage (NCBI taxonomy): Eukaryota > Metazoa > Chordata > Chondrichthyes > Orectolobiformes > Hemiscylliidae > Chiloscyllium > Chiloscyllium punctatum. Next base: position 72,751,302 of record NC_092756.1, on the reverse strand, counting down.
CAAACAGACACCCAAGGGAGGAATCGAAGCCAGGTCCCTGACACTGTGAGGCAGCAGTGCTACCCACTGAACCACCATGCCATCCCCAGGAGAATCTCAGTAGGTTTTCAGCCATTGTGACTGTGCTTTCTCTTTCAAAGAATTCACCTCAATCATGCAAATCTTGTGTAAGAAATCATTGGGCACCACTTCCCATCAACTGAATGCAGATTTTCCCAAAGTAGACTAGCAATCAAGTTGACACAGGGCAAGTGACAGACACCCCAGATGGGACTCGAACCCACAATCCCTGGCTTAGAAGGCCAGTGCCTTATCCATTAGGCCACTGGGGCTACATGTGTGATGTTAAAATGGCAGCTTTTAAGTTTTGTTTTGTTTTGCACAAACACACTGACTGTGGCTCAGCCAGCACAGAGTCAGTGCCCTGGACTGAGGGGATTCTGAATCTCCTGGTTATATATGTTTTTCTCTTTACCCCCGCACTGCTGCCTAACTGTGGTAGTGCTTATATTTTCCCAGCACCCATGTTGTGTGTGTGCAGGTGTGAGACACAGTGAAAGACAACAGATGTACAAATCTTTATTCAATTCCCACCACCAGGAAGAAAGGAAACACCCGAGTGGCCAGTGACAAGCATCAAAGGGCAATGCTGTGTGACCAAACAGTGAGGGGGAGGGCACTCTCTGAACAGCTCAAGGATGTTGGTAGACACTGCGTGCTCCTTCTCCAGGGACACCCGGGCTCGAATGTAACCACGGAAGAGGGTCAGGCGATTGACCCGAACAACCAGTTTGGCCAGGCCCAGGAGCAGACCCACGAGGAGATCCTCTGACCAACCCTCCCCCCTCGGCACTGGGTGCCCAATGATGGGGAGTGTGGGGCTGAAGTCCAACCAGAAACGGAGGAGAAGGTTTCCCAGAAAGCTAAAAAGGGAGTGCAAGCGCCCTGTTCCATGGACTCCACAGCACCACAGAACAAGCAGTTGGGCTGGGAGTCCGTGAACCACCACAATCTGTGGACTGCCGCGTGCAATACCCTCCACCCCAGATCCCCGTGAGAAAGGGGGAGGACTCCCATGTAGAGAGCCCTTCACTGGGGATGATCCCCACCGCCCGGTGGTAAATGGGCACGCCAGGGTGTGTCCGGGAGGTGGATGAGGGTGTGCAGCAGCAGTCTGTACAGGGCCCTCTGTGATACACCCCTGAAAGGGACAAAACTAAAACTCCAGAGACAGCTCAGGTTGTGGGGCACAGTCTCCCGCAGGAAGTACAGGACCCTGGGGCCAATGTGAAATTCCGTCCGGGCAGGAGTGAGTGCAGACGGGATCCCACCGCACACCTGAGCATCCTCCAACTGGGGCACTACGTGGGGTCTGAGCACCGTCGTTTTAAGGTGTCGGATGGTGGTGGCCACGTACCGGACGTCTCCCGCTGCCCTGCTCGCTATATCCTGCGGCAGCGTCCAGCCCAGGCCCCCACCATCCAGCACGTCCCCGACCCTGGTCACCCTCACAGTCACGGCCCTCCCCTCCGACAGTCACTCGAACCCACGAGTACGGAGGTGCGGATTCCTGAGCAACGTCTCCCTGACGACAGCCGCTACTCCTGCCGGAGGGTAGGCGTGACGCGATTCGACCATGTTCCAGACCGTGAGCAGGTCCTGGTAAAAGACAGGCAGTGTCCTGAGAGTGACCTCCAAACCATCACGGTCCCTGAACTGGAACTGAGTGTCGTAGTTGAGGTTACGCACCTGGTGGAAAAAATACGTCGCCAGGGCACCCCGCCGAGGGGGAGGCTCAATGTAAAGGTATCGCTGCAAGGTCTGAAGGTGGAACGTCGCTACCTGGGTGTGAACGCACACCAGTGACTGACCGCCCTCCTCAATATGGAGACTCAGGACCTGCGCAGTGACCCAGTGCATCTTTTTGTCCCAGAAGAAGTGAACCAACATTCTCTGGATGTCAGCGACAAAACCAGGAGGAGGGACCAAAGTGACCAGCCGGTACCACAGCATGGCAGGCACCAGCTGGTTTATGACCAACACTCGACTCCTGTGAGACAGCACTCGGAGCAGTCCTGTCCAGGGCGGAACCTGTAACTGGAGTGGGTGTGATGGTGGGGCGAATGGGGGTGGAGTCATGAGCAGGGGTAGTGTTCCCCTCGGGGTTCTGGGGGGTGGGGATAGTGACAGTGGGGTCTGTGGGGGGGCACGTCAGCAGAATGCAGGGGAGTGGCGGAAGTGGTGGTGACCAGGGCAGTCGGGGTGGGGGAAGTCACTGAGCATGTGGCATCAGCGATGATGTGAAGGGCGGAAGTGATGTCAGGTGTGATGCATGAGGAATTGTGAAGGTTGGAAGTGGTTGTGGGAGTGGCCATGATGGGGCGGAAGTGACATCATCAATCAGCGTGAAAAATTCAGTCAGCATGGATTGAGATGAAGTTGACATGAAATGAAAATCAGCAACAAGGCCCAGGCTTAAAACCCAAGCACCCCAGATGGGACTTGAACCAACAATTACCAGCTGAAGGAAGCCAATGCCTTATCCATTAGGCCCCTAGCCCTTCCACCTTGGACTCCCTGTGGAAAGTGTTGACCTCAAAGTATGGAGCAGCTACTGTCAAGGTGTAACAGTTAAAGAACACTGTCTAAGGCCTTTCTGACCAGTTATGACATTGTCCCTTCATTTCTCAGACCCTCTTGGTGCCTCAGAATGAAGAGAAATCGTTTCCTGCCTCAGTAGAAAGATCTGCCCGAAATTGCGAGACCCCCCCCTTTGTGGAAGAGAACCAGCCCTATATCGGGACAGGAAGGAGATTCCAATTTCTGGATTAGTGGTGCTGGAAGAGCACAGCAGTTCAGGTTGCATCCAAGGAGCTTCGAAATCGACGTTTCGGGCAAAAGCCCTTCATCAGGAATAAAGGCAGTGAGCCTGAAGCGTGGAGTGATCAGCTAGAGGAGAGTGGGGGTGGGGAGAGAGTCGCATCGAGTACAATGGGTGAGTGGGGGAGGGGATGAAGGTGATAGGTCAGGGAGGAGAGGGTGGAGTGGATAGGTGGAAAAGGAGATAGGCAGGTAGGAAAAGTCCGGACAAGTCATGGGGACAGTGCTGAGCTGGATGTTTGGAACGAGGGTGAGGTGGGGGAAGGGGAAATGAGGAAACTGTTGAAGTCCACATTGATGCCCTGGGGTTGAAGTGTTCCAAGGCGAAAGATGAGGCGTTCTTCTTCCAGGCGTCTGGTGGTGAGGGAGCGGCAGTGAAGGAGGCCCAGGACCTCCATGTCCTCGGCAGAGTGGGAGGGGGAGTTGAAATGATTCCAATGGCCCAACATGGATTGTTCCAGTTAATATCCTTTCTCAGATGGATAGAGCTGGAGAGAGAGTAAAGATTGTGGGAATTTGGGAAATGCTGACAATCTGTTTTAATATTTTGTTAATAAAATCAAGTTGAACTGCAAACCAAATTTTGTCCCCCTTTGTCTGCATCACCAACAAGAATACTGAAGGAAAGTTGAGTTTAATTACATTGTGTTACGAATGTTCATCTGGTTGATCAGTGGAAATTAAAAGCCATGTCACACAACAGGCAGAGTCAATCTTTAGCTGAGTAGAAGTTCAGCAGAGAGAAACAGACTTACTTTGTGATATAATAGGTAATTCCTGTCCCATTGATCTATTAACTGCAGGGAACTTTCAGATACGTGGTATCTTTAGAGCAATTAAATATCCTCCCAAGATATATGCTTTCACTCTCAACTGAAGATGCTAAGAGCATTAACCAATAAATCAATGCCAAGCCAGTTGAAGTATTACACTTGGCACATCATCATCGCTGTAATTGCAGAATGCAGCATAACCTATTCCATCTTCTAACCTACTGACAGCCTACTTTTCAGAAGTCTCCTTACACGACTCTGAAAACAAATTAAAAGAAACCAATTAAACCAAATAAGCACAAATTAAAATGTCCCAGTCATTTAAAAAGGCTCTGTAACAAAAGTCAAAATCTCCCATGAAAGCTTACACTTACAGAGTCACAGAGTTGTACAGATCCTTCGCTCCAACTCGTCCATGCCAACCAGATATCGGAAAGTTATCTAGTCCCACAAACCAGCATTTGGTCCATATCCCTCTGAAGCCTTCTTATTCATGTCCCCATCCAGGTGCCTTTTAAATGTTACAGAGTCTTAGAGTTATACAGCACAGAAACAGACCCTTTGGTCCAACTCGTCTATGCCGACCTGATATCCTGAATTAATCTAGTCCGACTTGCCAGCATTTGGCCCATATCCCTCTAAACCCACCCTGTTCATATACCCCCATCCAGATGCCTTTTAAATGTTTTGGAGGAGCCGGTGTTAGACTGGGGTGGACAAAGGTGCTACCTGAGCTGCATGTCAATATTTCCTGATTTTATTGCAGATTTCCAGCATTTGTGGGATTTATCTTTTGTATAATTTTTTTACGTAAGAATAGTGGAGACTTGAAAACATTGAATGGGACTTTTGATCATTAACCTCTTGGGAATTGTCTGCTATTGAATGATTTGATTCAGACTTTAGACAAGGTGCAATCATGACAATGTCTGTGGGATTATACTTATTATATATCAAGGAACAGCTCATCAAATAAGGCAATCCTCTGAAACATATGAATTCTCACCTCAAGTTTGGGGAGAAAGGTATAAAAGATCAGTATTAGATGGGGTGAGATCTGATCAACTTCAGAACAAGTTTGATCTTAAAACTACAATTCTACAGTGAAAGTGAAATATTGCGAAATGTATGGTTAATTGTCCATGATATTTGTTCCTCCTTATTTAATTTCTTTCAGTATCTGTAGAGTAATTTATAAACATATATTTAAGAACCATTGTCATGCATTATTTTGGTAATTTTATAATTTGCCATTACTTTCTCTTCAGCTTATTCAAGGAGAGTGTTTATTACAGTGAGTGATACCACACAGTATTTCAATTGCACTGAATTGGTTTTGAAAGATAACTCAATAAATGCAGGTTGATGCTGTCGATGGTTCCTGTCAATATATTTCGTTGACCTGTTCAGACGTGTTATGATGTTAAGTCTTAGGCAGAAAGAGGGAGAAGGTATAAGTAAGGTTCAAGAAACTGAAGACAGACAGAGCCCTGGAGATAACAGGAATGAACTCAAACTCGGAAATAGAGAATTTGAAGGGACCATGCGATGTTTATGGAAAACAGGATTAAGGAACCTCCAAGGCATTTTACAGAGGGATAATAAGCAACAGGTCGCCAGGGAAAGGGTATGTCTTCTCAGAGCAAAGGAGGGAATTTACACATGGAGCCGGAGGAAGTGGGTGAGGTTCTTAATGAATAAAGTGCATTGGTATTTCCAAAGGATTCTGGGTAGTCCAAGATGGAGGACGGGAAAAAGTTGTGACTGTAAGAGCTGCCCCTTTTTTGAGGCATTTTAGGTGTTGGGGGTGATTTCCTCAAATTCCAGGAGCAGCAATTACTGTTTTATTCTGCAACTTTGGAGAAAAAAACCTCAAAACAACGGCACTTTTAAAAGGAAGAAAATCAGACAAAGAAAGTGAGTACATGGTCAGGAGGGCGGGAGGGAAGAAACCTACACTGCTCACTGATATGGATAGGAAGGGTCGAGAGGGATATGGGCCCAGTGTGGGCGAATGGGACGGGATTAGATTAGGATATGTGGGCGGCATGGACGGGTTGGAGCGAAGGGTCTGTTTCCATGCTGTACATCTCTATGACTCTATGACATGGTGGATGGTGAGTCTTGTATATTGATATTCTAGAGCATATCAATATTAAAAAGGAGGTGTTGGGTGTTTTGAAAAGCATTAAGGTAGACAAGTCCCCAAGACCTGATGGAATCTATCATAGAATCCTGAAAGAGGCAGGTGTGGAAATTGCTCCGGATTTGTGCAAAATATTTGTATCCTTTATAGTCCCAGGAGAATTCCCAGAGGACTGCAGAATACCCAATGTTGTTTCGTTCTTTAAGAATGGCAACAAGAATAATTCAGGAAATTAAAGGCCAGATTGGCTTCCTGTTATTCATTGCTTGGACATCACTGTCTGTGCCTGGATGGTACCCTCTGGAAGTCACTCTGTAAAGATCTCCACCCCTCTACCTTGGGGTTTCAGGATCTCAAGGTGTTCCTCTCTTTGGCCAAGGTTTCGGTCCATGTGTAATGGTTTCCTGAATGTGGTTCCTGTGAAGTGCCTTGTGCCATGAAAAGGGATCCCTACATGCAGGCTGTAGTTGGGTTGAAGTGTTATGGAGAGCAGGCAGGAAAGTGGAGTTGAGGCCGAGATGAGATCAGCCATGATCGTGTGGAATGACAAAGCAGGCTCGAGGAGCTGAATTGCCGAATTTTTAAGATCTTCGGAGCACAAACAAAGACAGAGCTATCAATTGTCGTGGGTGGCTCACATGGTATCTCACCTCAGATGCATCATGAAGAGGGTGTCCATGTTCAAAGCCAGGGGTTGTGAGTTCATATCCCATTTGGGCTGTTATGTTTTTAAACATGAACTCTGATCAGCACCCTGTGTCTGTTTGATATCAATTCCAGTTAATAAGGGGAGATGGTGGTGCAGTGCTAGACCTGGAGTAGGAATCCAGAACACCAAGTTCATGGTGTGGGGGAGATGGACTGTAATCCCACCATACAAGGTGGTGAAATCTCAGCTCAGGAGGAGCTTTGTCTGATGATAACCATATATTGCTATTGAGGTTTGTCAGGAACCTAACTGGTTCCATATTCTCCTTTCAGGAAGAAAACCTGGTGAGACTACAGACCCACAGCAATGTGGTTGACTCACCCTCTGGGCAATAAACGCTGGCCTAGTCAGAAACATATCGCATTCCTTCCCTGTAGCTCGGTCACAATCCTGGAACACCCTCCATTGATTCATTGTAGGTTTACCTCCAACAAATGGTCAAAAATCACACCACACCAGGTTATAGTCCAACAGGTTTATTTGAAAACACGAGCTTTCGGAGCATTGCTCCTTCATCAGGTGTAATGAGAGAGGAGGCATCAGACACAGAATGTACAAGTAAAATATCAATGGGTCATACAAGTGATGTAAATGTATGGAACAAATCCAAAATGGCCGACTCCCTCCTGTTAAATCTTCAATCAGTTCGAAAGGAGATACAGGCAGCACATGGATTGCAGTGGTTCAAAAAGATAGCTCCCCATCACCTTTCAGGGGAAACTAGGGAGAGGCAATAAATGTTGATCTAGCCAGCAATGTTCACGCCCTAGAAATGAATAAAAACAATCCCACAATGGAGTAAACTGCCAGGGAAAAAGTCATAGTGTAATGACTTGAAAACATCAAGTCCCAACTTTGGATGGTTTCTATTATTATGTTTTACATGATCATCCAAAACTCACCAGTCATTGACATAAAGGTTATGATTTGGAGGAGCCGGTGTTAGACTGGGTCGGACAACGTTACAAATCAGACAGCACCAGGTTATAGTCCAACAGGTTTATTGGGAAACACTAGCCTTCGATGCACTGCTTTTTCATCATATGGTTGTGGAGCAGGATAGTAAAACACTGAAGTTTTAGCAACAGGATTGCAGTGTCATGGCATGTAATATTAAACAAATTGAGCTGAAGTCTTTCATCTTTTAGAATGATCATGTTCGTTTCAGTTCCTTGTTATGTACATCCCAGACCTTTGTTAAAGTTACATTCTCAAGAGAGTTTTAACAATCGGTGCCATCTCAGCTCAGATAATGCATTGAAGATGTGGGATTAAAATATGTCTGTGTCCCAATGTTCGCTCAAACTGATTCTATTTCTAAAGTGGCATTTACAGAATCTTACATGGTTTTATGCAGTTTTTGAGAAAAACTAAAGATAATTCTGAACGTACAAATTCACCCCACAAACGTATATGTGTGTGCGTGCAGGGGAGACCGAGTGAGTGTGTGCATTTGGGTGTGCGTGGGATGGGGCGATGATGTGAGTGTCTGTGAGAGTGTGTGTATGTGTATGTGTTTGAGTGTAATGGGGTATACATCTGTGAAAAGGTGTGTGTGTGGGTGGGAGTGTGGGAGTGTGTATGTGTATTGTGTGACAGGATGAGTGTGTGTGTGTGTGTGTGTGTGTGTGTGTGAGTGTGTGTGTGTGTGTGTGTATGTAGTGGGGTCAGCTGTAGTGTGACATAAACCCAAGGTCCCAGTTGAGGCCATCCCCATGGGTACCAAACATGGCTATCAGCCTCTGCTCGGCCACTTTTCGTTGTTGCCTGTCCCAAAGCCCACCTTGGAGGATGGTTACCTGAAGGATTGAGGTTGAAAGTACCTGATCGTTGAAGTGATCTCCGACTGGGAGGGAACACCTCTGTTTGGTGATTGTTACGCGGTGCCCATTCATCTGTTGCCGTAGCCTCTGCTTGGTCTCACCAATGTACCATGCATTGGGCATCCTTCCCTGCAGCGTATGAGAGAGAAAACGTTGGCCGAGTCACATGAGTACCTGCCGCGTACATGGTGGGAGATGTCCCCATGTGTAATGGCGGTATCCATGGCGACACTCTGACACGTTTTACAGTGTCTGCTGTGACAGGGTTGTTTGGTGTTGTCCTGAAGGCCGGGCAGTTTGCTGTGAACAATGGTCTGTTTAAGGTTTGGTGGATGTTTAAAGGTGAGAAGTGAAGGGATGGTGAAGGTCTTGGCGAGGTGCTCATCCTCATCGATAATGTGTTGCAGGCTGTGGAGAATGTGACATAGTTTCTCAGCTCCTGGTAAGTACTGGATAATGAAGGGGACCCTGTTGGTTGCAGCTCGTGTCTGTCTCCTGAGGAGGTCATTGCAGTTTCTCCCTGGGGCATGTCAGAACTGGCGATTGATGAGTTAAGCATCGTATCACATTCTTATCAGGGCATCCTTGTGTACTTCCAAGTGCCCCTCACATTCCCCCTCACCTGAACAGATCCTGTGTAAGTGTACGGCTTGTACAGAGGGGACGGCTGTTTTAATATGTTGAGGGTGGGTTTGTGGTTGAGTGAGGTGCTGTGGTGTCCATCCTTGATGGAGATGCATGTGTCCAAGAATGAGACAGATACTAAACAGGAGTCCATGGTGAGTTTGATGGTGGGATGAAACTCGTGAAATGTTGGTGAACATAAATGTTGGGAGAGTGCAGCATTGTTCTGACATGAACACAACCAAGGTTGAGGGGATCAATTCTCCTGACATGGCCCCAGAAGCACGTGTTGTCCCAGTGACCTAACAGCTCCATCTCTGATCTTCTAAGCTACTGCCTGTGGTTTACATCCCTTCTGGGGATACTTTCAATTTAAACATTCTCTCCAATTAAAACCCTCTCACTGCATTATCTCCATTCAAATTAAGTTAATCTCTGACCTAATGTCTTTAAAAATCTGCATGGCTGCTTTGAGATCATCGAACTGTACAAACATTGAGCTTGCTTGACCTCTATACTGTCCTGTTGGCATTTAACAGGAAAGCTGGGAATTTGTCTTGCAAACGTTTCCTCCCCTGTCTAGGTGACACCCTCAGTGCTTGGGAGCCTCCTGTGAAGCACATCTGTGATGTTTCCTCCGGCATTTATCGTGGCCTGTCTCTGCCGCTTCCGGTTGTCAGTTCCAGCTGTCCGCTGTAGTGGCCGGTATATTGGGTCCAGGTCGATGTGTTTGTTGATAGAGTCTGTGGATGAGTGCCATGCCTCTAGGAATTCCCTGGCTGTTCTCTGTTTGGCTTGTCCTATAATGGTAGTGTTGTCCCAGTCGAATTCATGTTGCTTGTGTTCTGCGTGTGTGGCTACTAAGGATAGCTGGTCGTGTCGTTTCGTGGCTAGTTGGTGACACCTTTGTAATAATTAAAAACACAGAAATAGAGAACACACACCAGATCATCAACGCCACACTCACAGGAATCCAATTCACTAGAGAGGAAGAAAAGGACAACCAACTCCCATTCCTAGACGTGATGGTACAGAGAACACCGAACGGTGAATTCACCACAAAGATTTACAGGAAAGCCACACACACAGACCAAGTCCTAAACCATGAAAGCAACCACCCCAACACACACAAACAAAGTTGCATCAAGACACTATTCAAAAGGGCCACAACACATTGCAGCACACCAGAACTACAAAAAGAGGAAGAGGAACACCTATACAAGGTATTCGCCAAAAACAGATACCCTCGCAATTTCATCAACAGATGCCTAAGGGAGAGACAACGGAACGACGACATGCCGCAACCCAAAGGACTAGCCTCACTACCATACATCAGGAGCATTTCTGAACTGACAGTCAGACTACTGCGACCACTAGGACTCATAACAGCACACAAACCAACAGCCACGCTCAGACAACAACTCACCAGAACGAAGGACCCGATACCCAACGTGAGCAAAACCAATGTAGTGTACAAAATCCCATGCAAGGACTGCAGAAAACACTACATCGGACAAACAGGAAGACAGCTAACGATTCGTATCCATGAACACCAACTAGCCACGAAACGACACGACCAGCTATCCTTAGTAGCCACACACGCAGAAGACAAGCAACATGAATTCGACTGGGACAACACTACCATTATAGGACAAGACAAAAAGAGAACAGCCAGGGAATTCCTAGAGGCATGGCACTCATCCACAGACTCTATCAACAAACACATCGACCTGGACCCAATATACCGGCCACTGCAGCGGACAGCTGGAACTGACAACCGGAAGCGGCAGAGACAGGCCACTATAAATGCCGGAGGAAACAGCACAGAAGTGTTTCACAGGAGGCTCCCAAGCACCTGAGGATGTCACCTAGACAGGGGACGAAACGTTTGTAAGACAAATTCCCAGCTCGACGAACAGAACCACAACAACTAGCACCCGAGCTACAAATCTTCTCCCAAACTCATTTAACAGGAAAAAATGCAGGTGAAATAAAGTTATTCCACACTCAATAATTTATATTTACATTCAATGAGTTGGACCAAGATAACAGTAATCCTAAAGGTGGAAGATTCATTGAAAATATTTGATTTGCAAGTAATGATAGACACAGTGAAAAGTTTTATCTTGTGAGCAATACAGGCAGCTCACAGAGTTAAGTAACATAGATAAGTAAACAATAGGGAAACAGCAGCAGGAACAACAACACAGGTACAGGCAAATATTGAGAGTCTGTGAGACCGTTCAGTATTCTAACAACAGTAGGGTAGAAACTGTTTCAAAACCGGTTGGTGCGTGTGTTCAGGCTTCTGTACCTTCTCCCCGATGGTAGAGGTTGGAGAAAAACATTGCCAGGGTGGGATGGATCTTTGAGAATGCTGGAGACCTTTCCTTGACAGTGGGCCTGGGAGATGGATTCTATAGATGGGAGGTTGACCTTTGTGATTGTCTGGGCCGAGTTCACCACTCTCTGTAACCATCTCCGATCTTGAATGGTACAGTTGCCAAACCAGGTAGTGATACATCCAGACAGAATGCTGTCGATGGTGCACCTATAAACGTTGGCAAGGGTATTCTCTGTCAGTAATATCCGATGTTCTGGAGGGATCAGTGTTGAAGGGTTGGTTTGTTGATGAGAGTGTGATGAGAGCTGGCTTCCAAAAGCAACCTCTCCAACCGTACTCTCAGGAATCTCGTCCCCATCCAGAAACAGCAGCCACTTGATGACCACCTTCAACATTCAATCCTGCAGATCCTCGAAAATCTTGTGCAAGATCATGTTGGATACCACTGACCATCAACTGAATGCAGAGATGGGGATTTTTCCAAAATAGATTAGAAATAAAGGATAAGCCACAGAGACACCCCAGATGGGACTTGAACCCACAATCTCTGGCATTGGAGGCCAGTGCCTTATCCATTAGGCCACTGGGGCCCCACATGCAGGTTGCCAATGGCAGCCTTTAAATACTGCACCCTGACCTCTCATAGTGTGTGTTTCTGAGTGTGAGATGCTTACTGATTGTTTTTTACCCCTTCCATCTCATGCTAAATTGTTGGCTGCTTGATAAATTGATCCCGCCTCCCATTTCTGCCCAAATGGACAGATGAAAAATCAACCAAACTCCAACTTTCTGGATTAGTGGTGCTGGAAGAGCACAGCAGTTCAGACAGCATCCAAGTAGCTTCGAAATCGACGTTTCGGGAAAAAGGGCTTTTGCCCAAAATGTCGATTTCGAAGCTACTTGGATGCTGCCTGAACTGCTGTGCTCTTCCAGCACCACTAATCCAGAATCTGGTTTCCAGCATCTGCAGTCATTGTTTTTACCACCTTCAAACTCCAACTTTGCACATCTCAAGTCTGAGGAAAATGGAGCAGACAGGAAAATAGCCAAGGGCTCAATGTTATTTTGTGCAGCACTTTCAAGATATTTGCAGTTACTGGGGAAGGAGGAAGTGGAGATGTTGCAAAAAGTTGCATTGAGGACAAATCAACACAATCTTAGCGGGCATTCAGCCCATTGTGGCTGTGCTGTCTCTTTCAGACAATTCACCCCAAGATCTCCCAAATCTCGGAATTGCCTTGTGCAAGGTTCTATTAAACAGCATTTGCCATAATCTCAACACAGGCACAATGATTTTTAACAGAGTAGTTTAAAAATCCAGTCAATTTGGATTGAGATGAAGTTGACATGGGATGAAAATCAGCCACTGCAAAGAGCAGGCTTAAAAATGAAATCCCAGATTTCAGAGGCCAGTGCCATAGCCATTAGGCCACGAGGGCACTATATTGGCAGACTACTGAAAACAGTTGACCTCAAATGAGTGTGACAGCCAAGCACACTCCCAGATCTGTGACAACACACTGAGGGATGCACTAAAGTTTCGGGCAGCTGCTGCCAAGGTGTAACAGGGAAACAACACAGTCTCAGGTCTTTCTGACAAATGATCACATCGTCCTTTCAGTTCTCAGACCCTCTTGGTGCCTGACACTGAACAGAGATCGTTCACTGCCCAAGTACAAAATGCCTTTCTTTCCACAACGATACAGAAGGTTTGAGAAATGTCAATATTCCAATGGTTTGTTGGTTCTTTTCTCTCTGCATAGACTGTACACAATTGATTTAGAACCTTTGTATGCATTTCCAAATAATGTTACAAACTGTTTCAATACTTTGTGAACAAAATCAAGTTGAAACGCAAATCAAATTTAGTCTCCCTTTGTCCCCATCACCAACAAGAATACTTGAGTAAAGTTGTGAGGAATTCATCAGATCAATGAGACTCCAGGAATTCTTCCAAGATGTCAGCAATGATCCCAATGAGCCAACCAACGAACGGGAACAGTCATCAGAGAGATCCATCGTGGAGCGACCAAAGAAGGAGTCAATTTGTATCCCTGCGGAGGGCCGCTGTCCTGGCCTTGAGATGTATGCTCAACCGTCAGGAGATGGGTGAATGTCAGATTTAAAAATCTCACAACACCAGGTTAGAGTCGAACATGTGGAAGCTCTAGGTTTCGGAGCACTGCTTCTTCATCAAGTGGTTGTGGAGAATAAGATTGCAAAACGCAGAATTTATAGCAAATGTTTACAGTGTGATGCAACTGAAATTGTATCTTGAGAAATTGTATCTGGATTGTTTGTGAAGTCTCTCATCTTTTAGAATGGCCAGGTTGGTTTTCGTTCTTTCATATGTAAATTGCAAATCTTTTATTAAAAGTTACATTCTCAAGTGAACTTTAACAATTGGTGTCGTGTCGGCCCAGATGATGCATTGAAGGTGTGAGCTCCCCTGTGTGAGGCTGTCTGTGCCACAATGGTCAGACTGATTCTAATCTAAAAAACAGATTTACAGCATCTCACATGATTCATACAGTTTTTGAGCAAAGTAAAATATAATTCTGTCAGTACAAGTTAATCACACAAACTTATATGTGTGTGTGTGTATATGTGTGTGAGTATATTTATGTGTGTGTGTGTATATGTGTGTGTGTGTGTGTGTATATGTGTGTGTGTATGTGTGTGTGTATGTGTGTGTGTGGGTGTGTATGTGCGTGTGTATATGTGTGTATTTGTGTGTATATGTGTGTGTATGTGTGTGTATGTGTGTGTGTATGTGTTTGCGCATATGTGTGTATATGTGTGTGTGTATATATTTTTGTGTGTGTGTGGGTGTGTGGGTGTGGGTGTGTATGTGTTTGTGTGTATATGTGTGTATATATGTGCGTGTGTATGTGTATGTATGTGTGTGTGCATATGTATGTGTGTGTATGTGCGTGTGTGTGTATGTGTATTTTTGTGTGTGTATGTGTGTGTATATGTGTGTGCATGTATGCATGTGTTTGTGTGTATGTGTGTATTGTGTGTGTATATGTGTGTGTTTGGGTGTGTGTGTGTGGGAGTGTATGTGTGTGTGTATGTGTATGTGTGGTGTATGTGTATGTGTGTATGTATGTGTGTATGTGTGTGCATATGTGTGTGTGTACATGTGTGTATTGGTGTGTGTATGTGTGTGTGCATGTGTGTGTATGTGTGTGTGCATATGTATATGTCTGTGTGTATATATGTGTGCGTGTGTGCGTATGTTTGTGTGTCTTTATGTGCATGTGTATGTGCATAGAACATAGAACATAGAACATAGAACATAGAACATAGAACATAGAACAATACAGCACAGAACAGGCCCTTCGGCCCACGATGTTGTGCCGAACATTTGTCCTAGCTTAAACACCAATCCATGTACCTATCCAATCGCTGCTTAAAGGTCACCAATGATTCTGACTCTGCCACTCCCACAGGCAGCGCATTCCATGCCCCCACCACTCTCTGGGTAAAGAACCTACCCCTGACATTCCCCCCTATACCTTCCACCCTTCACCTTAAATTTATGTCCCCTTGTGCGTGTGTGTGTATGTGTATGTGTGTGTGTGTGTGTATGTATGTGTTTGCGTGTGTGTGTATGTGGGTGTGCATGTGTGTGTGTGTATGTGGGTGTGTAGTTGAATGGGGTCACCTGTAATGTCCCAGTTGAGGCCATCTCCATTGTTACCAAACTTGGTGGTCAGCCTCTGCTCGGCCACTTTTCATTGTTGCCTGCCCCGAAGTCCCCCTTGGAGGAAGGGCCGAGGTCGAATGTCCCGAATTGCTGAAGTGTTCTCTGACTGGGAGGGAACACTCCTGTCTGTTGACACTCAGAACAGCCCCACCCCCCCACCCCATACACGCACGCGCACACACACGCACACAAACACGCGCGCACACATGCACACACACACGTGTACACGCACACACACACACATACAGACACACACGCGCACACACATGTACACACACGTATACACACATACACACACACGCACACACACACACACACGTATACACACATACACACACGCGCGCACACACACACACACATACACGCACACACACACACACTCACATGAGCGCACACACACGCGCACAGACACACAAGCACATATAAGTTTGTGGGGTGAATTTGTATTTGCAGAACTACATTTTACTTTGCTCAAAAACTGCATGAACTACAGAGCTAAGGAGAGAATTGTGGCAGTTCCCAGAATCAGGTGACTCAGTGGTTATCCCTACTGCCTCACAATACCAGAGTCCCAGGTTCAATTCCAGCCTGAGATAACTGCTTGTGTGGAGTTTGCACATTGCTCTGGTTTCCTCCCACAGTACAAAGGTGAATTGGCCATGTTAAATTGCCCATAGTGTTACCTGTTTCCACACTGTCGGTAGTCTAATCCAGGGGAAGGATCTGAAGGCCCGAATTTACGAGAGCTCTAAGCTCATGCCTTTCCAAGACTTCTCAGCGGTGGGAAACCAGAAAAGAAAACCTTACGATGATGAGCCTAAGACATAGGAATGGAAGTAAGGCCATTCAGCCCATCGGGTCCACCCCGCCATTCAATGGTGAATGATGGGCATTTCAACGCCACTTGGTGGCACTCTCATCGTCACCCTTAATTCCTTGCGTGATCCAGAATTTATCAATCTCTGCCCTGAAGACAATTAACATCCTGGCCTCTGCTGTGCTCCACGGCAATGAATTCCACAGGCCCACCACTCTCTGCCTGAAGAAATGTCTCCTCATTTCCGTTCTAAATTGACCCCCCTCTAATTCTCAGGCTGTGCCCATGGGTCCTGATGGAAACACATTCCCAGCATCCACCCTTTCTAAGCCATGCATTATCTAGTAAATTTGTATTCGATCTCCCCTCAACCTTCTAAACTCTAATCAATACAATCCCAGGATCCTCAGCTGTTCATTGTATGTTAAGCCTCCAATTCCAGGGACCATCTGTGTGAATCTCCGCTGGACATGCTCCAGTGCCAGTATATCCTTCCTGAGGTGTGGAGCCCAAAATTGGATACAGTATTTCAAATGGGGCCTAACCAGAGCTTTATAAAGTCTCAGAAGGACATCGCTGCTTTTACATTCCAACCCTCTTGAGATAAATGGCAACATTACATTT
The DNA here is from genome assembly GCF_047496795.1 of Chiloscyllium punctatum. Taxonomy (NCBI): domain Eukaryota; kingdom Metazoa; phylum Chordata; class Chondrichthyes; order Orectolobiformes; family Hemiscylliidae; genus Chiloscyllium; species Chiloscyllium punctatum. Next base: position 72,734,850 of record NC_092756.1, on the reverse strand, counting down.
GTTTTCTTAACCACAGACTCAACCTGCAAGTCAACCTTTAGAGATTCCTGGACTATCATTCCCAGATTCCTTTGTACTTTGGCCTTATGAATTTTCTCACTGTTTAAAAAATAGTCCATGCCTGTATTCCTTTTTCCAAAGTGCAAGTCCGAGCATTTGCTCAGGTTGAATTTCATAAGCCATTTCCTGGACCAGTCTCCTAAACTGTCTAAATCTTTCTGCAGCCTCCCCACCTCCTCAGAACAACCTGCTTGTCTGCCTAACTTTGCATCATCGGTGAACTTCACCAGAATGTCCCCCAGTCCCTTCATCCAGATCATTAATATATAAAGTGAACAGCTGCGGCCCCAACACTGAACCCTATGGGACACCACTTGTCACCAGCTACCATTCCAAGAAAGAACCTTTTAACCCAACTCTCTGCCTTCTGTCAGACAGCCAATTCCCAATCCATGCCAATAGCTCACCTCGAACACCATGGACGCTCACCTTACTCAGCAGTCTCCCGTGAGGCACCTTATCAAAGGCCTTTTGGAAATCTAGGTAGATAACATCCACTGGGTTTCCCTGGTCTAACCTACTTGTTACCTCTTCAAAGAATTCTAACAGGTTTGTCAGGCATGACCTTCTCTTACTAAATCCATGCTGACTTGTTCTAATCCAACCCTGCACTTCCAAGAATTTAGAAATCTCATCCTTAATGATGGATCCTAGAATTTAACCTATAACCGAGGTTAGGCTAACCGGCCTATAATTTTCCATCTTTTATCTTGATCTTTTCTTGAACAAGGTGTTTACAACAGTAATTTTCCAATCATCTGGGAATTTCCCTGACTCCAGTGATTTTTGAAAGATTGAAAATAGCCTCGACTATTTCTTCAGCCACCTCCCTCAGAACTCTCGGATGTAGACCATCGAGGCCGGGAGATTTATCAATTTTTAGACCTTTTAGCTTTTCGAGCACTTCCTCTTTTGTAATGGCTACCATATTCAAATCTGCCCCCTGACTCCCCTTAATTGTTAGGATAATGCTCATGTCTTCCACTGTGAAGATTGACACAAAGTATTTACCAAGTTCTTCAGCCATTTCCTTATCTCCCTTCACGAACCGTCCTGCATCAATTTGGAATGGCCCAATTCCTCCTTTTGCCTCCCGTTTGTTTCTTATTTATTGAAAGAAACTTTAACAATCATTTCTAATATTACTGGCTAGCTTCCCTTCATATTTGATCCTCTCCTTCCTATTTCTATGTCTTTGTTATCCTCTGTTTGTTTTTGTCGTCTCCCCAATCTTCTGATTTCCCAGTGCTCTTGGCCACTTTGTAGGCTCTCTCTTTCCCTATGATACATTTCCTGACTTCCTTTGTCAGCCCTGGCTGTTTAATTCCCACCCCCTGACGGATAATGTTTCTGCCAAGACAAGACTGAGGGAGTTTGGGATCCAGTACTCTCTGAGGTATCCGGCGCTGCTCCGATAACCTTACATGGATCCGTACATCTCTTTGATACATCGGAGAAGGCAAGAGACTTTGTGGACAAATTAACCGAATCTGAACAATTTAGTATCTACAAATAGTGTTGTTTGGTTATGTCTTTGTTGTTTTTTAAAAAAACCGAGGAAGTCAAGTTGGAGCGTTCTTTTCCTTGTTTTCCCTATTGGTAATAATCCGGTTTAAACTGTGTTTGGTGGCGGTTGAGATGTGTACTTTCAATTTCTAAGTGTAGTTATACCAGAGGATGGGTGGGGTATTTACCCCAACGATCTTAAATGTTTTTTCTCTTTGTTGTGGTTCTGTTCGCCGAGCTGGGAATTTGTCTTGCAAACGTTTCGTCCCCTGTCTAGGTGACATCCTCAGTGCTTGGGAGCCTCCCGTGAAGCGCTTCTGTGCTGTTTTCTCTGATATTTATAGTGGCCTGTCTCTGCCACTTCCGGTTGTCAGTTCGAGCTGTCCACTGTAGTGGCCGGTATATTGGGTCTGGTCGATGTGTTTGTTGATAGAGTCTGTGGATGAGTGCCATGCCTCTCAGAATTCCCTGGCTCTTCTCTGTTTGGCTTGCCCTATAATGGTAGTGTTGTCCCATTCGAATTCATGTTGCTTGTCATCTGTGTGTGTGGCTACTAAGGATAGCTGGTCGTGTTGTTTCGTGGCTTTCTGTGTGTGTGGCTTTCCTGTAAACCTTTGTGGTGAATTCTCCGCTCGGTGTTCTCTGTACCATCAAGTCTAGGAATGGGAGTTGGTTATCCTTTTCTTCCTCTCGAGTGAATCGGATTCCTGTGAGTGTGGCGTTGATGATCTGGTGTGTGTTCTCTATTTCTGTGTTTTTAATTATTATGAAGGTGTCATCCATGTATCTGACCCAGAGTTTGGGTTGAAGTTGTGGTAAGACTGTTTGTTCTAACCTTTGCATTACTGCTTCTGTTATGAGCCCAGAGATCGGGGAGCCCATGGCTGTTCCGTTAATTTGTTTGTATATTTGGTTTTTGAATGTGAAGTGTGTTGTGAATTCACCACAAAGGTTTACAGGAAAGACACACACACAGACCAAGTCCTAAACTATGAAAGCAACCACCCCAACACACACAAACGAAGTTGTATCAAGACACTATACAAAAGGGCCACAACAAACTGCAGCACTCCAGAACTGCAAAAAGAGGAAGAGGAACACCGAGACAAAGTATTCGCCAAAAATGGATACCCTCGCAATTTCATCAACAGATGCCTAAGGGAGAGACAACGGAACGAGGACGTGCCGCAACCCAAAGGATTAGCCACACTACCATACATCAGGAGCATTTCCGAACTGACAGCCAGACTACTGCGACCACTAGGACTCATAACAGCACACAAACCAACAGCCACTCTCAGACAACGACTCACCAGAACAAAGGACCCAATACCCAACATGAGCAAAACCAATGTAGTGTATAAAATCCCATGCAAGGACTGCAGAAAACACTACATCGGACAAACAGGAAGACAGTTAACGATCCGTATCCACAAACACCAACGAGCCACGAAACGACACGACCAGCTATCCTTAGTAGCCACACACGCAGAAGACAAGCAACATGAATTCGACTGGGACAACACTACCATTATAGGACAAGACAAAAAGAGAACAGCCAGGGAATTCCTAGAGGCATGGCACTCATCCACAGACTCTATCAACAAACACATCGACCTGGACCCAATATACCGGCCACTGCAGCGGACAGATGGAACTGACAACCGGAAGCGGCAGAGACAGGCCACTATAAATGCCGGAGGAAACATCACAGAAGTGTTTCACAGGAGGCTCCCAAGCACCTGAGGATGTCACCTAGACAGGGGACGAAACGTTTGTAAGACAAATTCCCAGCTCGACGAACAGAACCACAACAACGAGCACCCGAGCTACAAATCTTCTACCAAACTTTGAGTTTTTTCTCTGTATTCATATTGCTATTCTATGGTATATTTACTTTCTATTCTGCTTATGTTTGTGGTACGGCTCTAGCTAGAAGGAGGGAAACTGTTTGGGATGGCTAGATGCCCACTTATGGGCAGTTTGGGATGGGTAGTTGCCCACTTTGGGCAGGAGGTGAGTTCCCCTATTCAGCGCCATTGGCACTTTATATGGTGGTTTGTATTGCTTTTAATCTTTGATAGTTTTGTAGGTTTGTTAAATGTAGTGGTTTCAGTTTATGTAGTTTTTATATTTGATGGATCATATGACCCTAAGGCTCAGTGATTTGTGGTTCGAGTTCCTCCTCTCTGGAATTTAAATGTTCCTGCAGAAGGTTATGGCTAATGACTTGATTAAATGGTGAACCTGGAATATCAAGGGAATTCGAGGAGAAAGTGAGGACTGCAGATGCTGGTGATCAGAGCTGAAAATATGTTGCTGGAAAAGCACAGCAAGTCAGGCAGCATCCAAGGAACAGGAGAATCGACGTTTCGGGCATCAGCCCTTCTTCAGGAATCAAGGGAAGTCACTCACCAATTAAGAGGAAGAAGGTACTTTTGAGTCTTAGAAAGGAGAAAGTGGATATTCCTTTGTTACAGGAGACACACTTGGATGACAGGGAGCATTTGAAACTACAGCAGAATGGCCTTGATTGGGTTTACTTCACATCATTTAATACCAGAAGTAGGGGAGTGGCTGTATTGGTGAGGAGGAATCTCCAGGTTAAGTTACGAGAGTGCGTTAAAGACACACACACAGGAGGTTTGTAATTCTTATAGCCTTGATAGATGGGAAAAATATGGTGTTTAAATGTTTATTGCCCTCCAGTGCATCCCCTCAAGTTTTTGTTTTCTAAATTGATCAGTCTTGTGTCCTGGCATATCATTATAGGGGGAGATTTTAACTGTCTCATGGATCCCACAGTACAGAGGTTGCCCAAAGGCCCCCCCCCACACCCGATCCCCTCTGTATAAACTAAACAATTAGTGGATCTGTGTGTGGAGTGAGGGTTGGTGGACATCTGGAGGTGTCTCCACCCTACAGGCAGGGATTTTACGGTTTTCTTTCCCAATCCACACAGATGTCACACCAGGATTGATTTTTTTCCAATCCCCGTGACAACCCTGGACTTGGTGGCACCTTGTACGATCGGTAATATTACCATCTCTGATCACACTCCAGTGTACCTGTTGGTTAAGATTAAGGACGTTACAGTGGGTCCAAGGCACTGGCAAATAGATCCCTTTATCCTCAAGGATAATACGTTTGTGGAGCATTTCTCTTGGGAATTTTGGGCGTTCCTAGACATTAACTCACGCTTGGTTAGTAGCCAATCCTTCCTTTCGGAAATTGCCAAAGCCTATGCCAGTGGGTCAGTTATTTCCTACTCTGCCAGTAGGAGGCGGAAGAAGGGTGAGCAGCAACGTCTCCTCGAAGCATAGTTGAAGGCAGCTGAGAAGGCCTACTTTGACAGGCCCTTGTTGGTCAAGTTACAGAGGATTACGGCGCTGCGGTCTGCTTTGAATTCCGTGCTCATGCAGACAGCAAAGAATGAGCTTAATTTTGCAAAGCAAAGGTTATATGATCATGGTGACAGGTCTGGTAAATACTGAGCATATCTCACAAGGAAAAGGAGAGCCCCTCAAGCCATTACGGTGATTAGGGAAGGGTCTGGGAACCGAACGTGTGACTCCAAAAAGATTAATGTGTCATTCCAGAGATTTTACTCTAAGTTATATCAATCTAAGGTTTGTGAGGAGGGTAGGGCCAAAATGGAGGCTTTATTCAAGGATCTGGAGCTCCCGGGTGTGACCCCTGAACAAGGGTCTTTTCTCAATGTCCCGTTATCAGAGCAAGAGGTGCAGGAGTCTGTGAAGCAGCTTCAGAGTGGAAAGGCACCCGGTCCTGATGGACTTCCCAGCGAATTCTAGAAGGAATTTATAAACATATTGTCAGGCCCGATGTTCAACATGTTTAATGACCCATACAGCCATGATTGTCTCCCGCCATCACTGACAGTGGCCAATATTTCGCTTGTTCTTAAAAAAAGGAAGGTCCCGGGGGACTGTGCTTTGTACAGGCCAATTTCACTCTTAAATGTGGACTTTAAAATCCTCTCTAATACTCTTGTGTTAAGGCTGGAGACTGTGTTACCTTCTATTGTTAAAGAGGACCAGACGGGCTTCATAAAGGGCCGCAGATCCTCCAATAATGTTAGGAGGCTGCTTAATGTAATTCAAGTGTGTCAACAACAGTTAATATAGGGATTGGTGATTTCTCTAGATACAGAGAAGGCGCTTGACCGAGTTGAGAGGCCGTACCTTTTCTATACTCTGGAGCGGTTTGTTTTGGGCGAAGTTTTTATAAGATGGGTAAAGGTTCTCCACAATGACACTCTTACTACAATCATCACCGACAGGGTGTGATCAAGCAATTTTCACATTTTTGGGGTCAGCCGACAGGTCTGTTCCCTTTCCCCACTGCTTTTTACAGTGGGGATTGAATCATTGGTGGAGGGCATTCATAGGGATCCCAATATATCAGCTCCAGACGTGGGGTCAAATTTACATCAGAGTTTATTGTATGTGGACGATGTCCTAATTCTTTCATCAAATCCAGCAGTTTCAGTCCCTCGCCTGTTAGCATTCATCTGTGTGTTTGTCACCTTTTTGGGGGACAAGATTAATCTTGCAAAATCAGAGGCTGTGCCTATGGTTGGTCTTATGAAAGTGTTAAATCTTGAGGGTGAATATCGATTCCCATTTAAATGGTCACAGGGGGGTTTTGTGTATTTGAGCATGTTCATTACTCCAGTTCTGAATCGGCTGTTCAAAGCCAATTTTGTTCAATTATTTGACAAAATCAAACAAACCTTCAAAGATGGAGGCGCTTCTGGTCTCGTGGTTGGGTCGGATAGCGCTTATTAAGATGAATATTCTCCCTCGTTTACTATCCCCTATATGGATGCTCCCCCTGATTTTGGATAAGCAAACATTCAGGAGACTGAACGGCTGGTTCAGCCCCTTTATTTGACATCGTCAGTGGCCCCTCATTAAATGAGCTAAACTGCGATTTTCTCACAGACTGGGGGGAGTGGATCTCCCAGACATTAAAAGCTACCAACGAAGCTCACTTTTATCCTACATGAGTGATTGGGCTTGTGGGGACCCTCTTTCAATATGGTTCGATATTGAAACCTCCCAGACTAAGGTGACCCCTTACTCACTTGCTGTGTTTGGACAAAATGAGGACAGTTAGGGAATATTTCCATAACCCAATAGTTATCGATACTGTTAAAGCATGGAGGGCAATTCGGCAGAGGGAAGGCAATCTTGGCAAGACATCTTCTCTTACACCGGGTATGCCGGGTTTTCAACCGGGGATGATAGATTCAGGATCCAAACATTGGACATCTCGGGGTGTGCCTTGCGTGGGCGTTTTGTTTGAGGGAGACACAATGATGTCCTTCGAACAGTTAGCATGGAAACACGAGCTACCGAACAGGGACCTCTTTCGTTTTTCTCAAGTTAGGGATCTTATTAAAAAAAAAACAACACATTTGACTGATCCCGACACCTCCGACATAGAGAGGAGGGTGCTCAGTGCTAAGAGTACACTTTCTGTCAGCACTTTATGTCATCAATTGGAGGGGGGGTACCCCCTCAGATGAATTCGATCGACTCTGTTGGGTTTGGGAGAGAGAGCTAGGTGTTGAAGTCTCCTCAGAGGCAAGGTATCAGTATGCAATTGGACCCATGCTTTACAGTTGAAGATTCTCCACAGGTCCCACTTGGCCCCAGACTGTTTGTCAAAATTTAAACCACTGGTATCTTCAACATGTTTCAAGTGCAAGGTCGGTACAGGCACTCTTCTCCATTGTCTCTGGTCCTGTGGGAAGCTTCAAACATACTGGAGAGCTGTGGTGGGTGCAATGGAGCGGATTTTGGGTGTAAGGGTGGAGAAGGACCCGATCTCTCTTCTTCTGGGCCTGCCCAGTGTGCTCCCTGCAGATGAGCAGACGAAAAACATCTCAATATCCTCATATTTTGTGCAAGAAAGAATATCTTGTTAGGTTGGTTATATGAAAACCCCCCTGGGCCTGTTGTGTTGGTGGAAGATTGTTATGGAGCACATCCCCTTGGATTTTCTCACCAGTATGGTACACAACAAAACTGAGGCGGGTTGGAATTTTTTTTACATTTTTCTTGTGTTTTTTTGAATTGTTTTGATTTGTATTGTTTTGTATTTGTTGTAATATTAAAAGATACATTTTTTCAATAAAAATATATTTTAAAAATTGTGATAGTCATTTAAAAAGGCTCTGTAACACGAGTGAAAATCTTCAAGAAAGCTTACACTTACAGAGTCATAGACTTGTCCAGACCCTTCAGTCCAACTCGACCATGCCAACCAGATCGCCTCAATTAATCTAGTCCCAGAAGGCAGCATTTGGCCCATATCCCTCATTTTTTCTTGTCTTTCTGGGACCATTCCTTCAATGATGGCTGTGCAAACATTGAGCTTGCTAGACTTCCATACTGTCCTGTTGGCATTGAACAGAAAAAAGTGCAGGTGAAATAAATTCATTCCACACTCAATAATTTATATTTTAAATTGTATGAGTCGGACCAAGGTAATAGTGACCCTAAAGGTGGAAGATGCATGAAAATATTTGCTTTGCAAGTAATGATGAAGCAGTTATGAAGGGGCTCTGACATCACCACGGTCTGCAAATCATAATCGGCTTAACCAGACTCAAGAACTAAAGAGAAACCAAGAACATCTCACCAATATTACCATGAAGTTTGGTCACAGTGAAGGATCAATAGCGAGACCGCAAAAACACATTTCATATCTCTCTGTGCTGTAATTTTCTGCTGTCTTTCTCCATTGAAATAATATCCAGCTGCTTTATTCTTCCTGCCAAAGTGTATAACCTCACATATTCCCACATTGTCTTTAATTTGCTTAATTTTTGCTACTCCCTTAACCCACCCATCTCCCTCTGTAAACTCTGTGAGTCAGCCTCAGCAGTTGCCTTCCCACAAATGTTTGTCCAATCTGTGGATGTGGCACTCCAAGTTCTCCAACGATGGCCTAACTACCTCACATCTCCATTGTAGCCTACTTGCAATTGTATTCAATACCTTGACTAAGAAAGGTAAGGACCCAAATGAATAGCCACAGCCCCATCAGTTCCAACCTTGAACCCCCAGATTTCAATCATTTCCATTGACATATTGGACATCATCATAAATACCAAACATGCAGGTAATCTGGGGTTCAGCTGGTAATGCTGACAGAATATAGCTTAGACTGACACCAACACAAACAAAACAGAAGCTGCTTTGTCCAGAAATTGGTAGCTCTATCTGTTGGAGCCCCAGTGATCTCATGGATAAGGCACTAACTTCCTAATCCAGAGATTGTGGGCTCAAATCTTATTTGGGATATGATTTTGTTGAAACCTTCACTGTGCAGCTGATCTCAATCCTGTCTGGTCACGTGTCCATGGCAACAAAATTAGGCATTCTCAATTGATCCTCAGCTGGAGAAATTTGACCTGATAGAAAATTGGCCAAACTAAATTAAACAGCAGCTATCGGCTCCAGAGAACAGTGCAACTAAGATCAAAGAGTTACAAAGATTCAAGAAGAACCAGTTCCAACCAGACTGAGTGTTGTATATTGGAGAAGTGTCAGCCTGAGACAATCCACTTGAGAGCTCCTGGCATGACAACAGTGAAGGGTATTGATGTGACCCCATTGGATGATGTGAACCCAGCTCATGACCGTATTGGCCAAAGCCACAGAAGATTCTGGAAGATCAGGGACAGGAGAGGGGGAAAACACACCTGAACGCCAAACCCTAAGCAAAGCCTTGACTGGGTCCTGCAGTGGAACTCTGACCATCTGCTCCAAACCTGTTCATAAAAGTCCTCGCGTGAGTCGTGCAGGCCATTCAGCCCATCACATCCACACTGACCCTCTGAAGAGCATCCCATTCAGGCCCAACCCCTATCCTCTCACCCTGCATTCCCCAAAGCGAATTCACTGAACCTGCACATCTTTGGACTGTGGGAGGAAACCAAAGCACCCGGAGTCCCCCATGGAGAGAATGTGCAAACTCTACACAAACAGACACCCAAGGGAGGAATCAAAGCCAGGTCCCTGACACTGTGAGGCAGCAGTGCTACCCACTGAGCCACCATGCCATCCCCAGGAGAATCTCAGCAGGTTTTCAGCCATTGTGACTGTGTTTTCTCTTTCATATAATTCACCTCAATCCTGCAAATCTTGTGCAAGAAGATGTTGGGCACCACTTCTCATCAACTGAATGCAGATTTTCCCAAAGTAGATTAGAAATCAAGTTGACGAAGGGCAAGTGACGGACACCCCAGATGGGACTCGAACCCACAATCCCTGGCTTAGAAGGCCAGTGCCATATCCATTAGGCCACTGGGGTCACACAGAAGGCAGAATATCACAGCCTTTATGTACTGCACCCGAACTCTCATACTGTGTGTTTCTGAGTGTTATACTCTCACTGATTGTTTTTGACCCCTACCATCTCATGCTGAATTGTTGGCTGCTTGATTAATCAATCTCACTTCCCATTTGTCCCCAAACCGTCAGATGAGAAATTAACCAAACTCCAATGTTGCAAAACTCAAGTCTGTGGAATATGGAGCAGACAAGAAAACAGCAAAGGGCTCAATGTTATTTTGTGCAGCACCTTGAAGATATTTGCAGTTCGTGGGGAAGATGTAAGTGGAGATGTTGCAAACAGCTGCATTGAGGACAAATCAACAGAATCATAGCAGGAATTCAGCCCATTGTGGCTGTGCTGTCTCTTTCAGACAATTCACCCCAAGATCTCCCAATTCCTAGAATTATCTTGTGTAAGTTTCGAATAATCATCGTTAAAAATCAGACAACACCAGGTTGTAGTCCAACAGGTTTATCTCAAAGTACTAGCTTTCGGAGCGCTGCTGCTTCGTCAGGTGGTTGTGGAGTATAAGATTGTAAGACACAGAATTTATGGCAAAAGTTTACAGTGTGATGTCACTGAAATTATATATTGAAAAAAATCTGGATTGTGTGTGAAGTCTCTCATCTTTTCGAATGACCAGGTTGGTTTCAGTTCTTTCATGTGTAAATCACAAAACGTTTTTCATTGCCAAGTGAAATGGCAAGCTGTCCAATAAAAGTTAAATGCTGTGAATGCTGGAAATCTGAAACAGAGAAAATGCTGGAGAAATCATGACTCAAAAACATGATTGAATTTTCTGAAAAAGTCACAAAGAGGATTTATGAGGGCAGAGAGGTGGATGTGATCTTTATGGACTTCAGAAAGGTGTTCGACAAGGTTCCCCATGGGAGACTGATCAGCAAGGTTAGATCTCATGGAATACAGGGAGAACTAGCTATTTGGATACAGAACTGGCTCAAAGGTAGGAGACAGAGGATGGTGGTGGAGGGTTGTTTTTCAGACTGGAGCCCTGTGACCAATGGAGTGCCACAAGAATCAGTGCTGGGTCCACTACTTTCCATCATTTATATATATGTTAGTATCATTATGAGGTATCATTAGTAAGTTTGCAGATGACACCAAAATTGGAGGTGTAGTGGACAGCAAAGAAGGTTACCTCAGATTACAACCGGATCTTGATTAGAAGGGCCGATGAGCTGAGGAGTGATGGGTGGAGTTTAATTTAGATCAATGTGAGGGGCTGCATTTTGGGAAAGCAAATCTTAGCTGGGCTTATAGACTTAATGGTAATGTCCCAGGGAGTGTTGGTGAACAAAGAAACCTCAGAGTGTAGGTTCATAGCTCCTTGAAAGTAGAGTCGAAGATCGATAGGATAGTGAAGAAGGCGTTTGGTATGCTTTCCTCTATTCTAAATCAGTTGTGTACAGTCTATGCAGAGAGATAAGAACCAACAAAACATTGGAATGTTGACATTTCTCAAAGCTTGTGTATCGTTGTGAACAAAAAGGCATTTTGTACTTGGGCAGGAACTGATCACTGTTCATTGTCAGGCACCAAGAGGGTTTGAGAATTGAAAGAATGATGTGATAATTTGTCAGAAAGACCTGAGACTGCGTTGTTTCCCTGTTACACCTTGGCAGCAGCTGACCGAAACTTTAGTGTATCCCTCAACATGTCATCTGAGATGTTGGTACATGCTGGGCTGTAACGCTCGCTTGATGCCAAGACTTTACACTTGCAAATGGCTATGTGTGCCCTTGTAGCATATTGGTTAAACCACTGTCCTCCAAAGTGTGGGATTGTGGGTTTAATTTCCCTCTGGGCTGCTTACGTTTTAAGCTTGGTCTTTGTAGCTGACTTTTGTCCCATGATTCCTGAAGAAGGGCTGATGCCTGAAACGTCGATTCTCCTGTTCCTTGGATGCTGCCTGACCTGCTGCGCTTTTCCAGCAACACATTTTCCGCTCTGATCTCCAGCATCTGGAGTCCTCACTTTCTCCTCGACTTTTGTCCCATGCCAACTTTATCACGATCCAAATTGACTGCATTTTTCAACTACTCTGTTCAAAATCACTGTGCCTGTGTTGAGATTATAGCGAATGCTGTGTAATAGAAACATGCACAAGGCAATTCCAGGATTTGGGAGATCTTGGGGAGAATTGTCTGACAGAGACAGCGCAGCCACAATGGGCTGAATGCCCGCTAAGATTCAGTTGCTTTAGAACATATGACATTGATCAAAGAACAGTACAGCACCAAACAGGCCCTTCAGCCCACGATGTTGTGCCGACCATTGATCCTCATGTATGCACCCGCAAATGTCTGTGACCATATGCATGTCCAGCAGTTTCTTAAATGTCCCCAATGACCTTGCTTCCACAACTGCTGCTGGCAACGCATTCCATGCTCTCAAAACTTTCTGTGTAAAGAACCCGGCTCTGACATCCCCTCAAAACTTTCCTCCAACCAGCTTAAAATTATGACCCCTGGTGTTAGCCATTTCTGCCCTGGGAAATAGTCTCTGGCTATCGACTCTATCCATGCCTCTCATATCTTGTATACCTCAATTAGGTCCCCTCTCCTCCTCCTTTTCTCCAATGAGAAATGTCCGAGCTCAGTCAACCTCTCTTCATAAGATAAGCCCTCCAGTCCAGGCAGCATCCTGGTAAACCCCCTCTGAACCCTCTCCAAATCATCCACATCTTTCCTATAATAGGGCGACCAGAACTGGACGCAGTATTCCAAGTGCGGTCTAACCAAAGAAAGCATTTGTTCTCAATGCAACATTTTGCAACATCTCCACCTACTTCCTCCCCAATAACTGTAAATATCTTGAAAGCGTTGCACAAAATAACATTGAACCCTTTGCTATTTTCCTGTCTGCTCCATTTTCCTCAGACTTGAGTTGTGCAATGTTGGAGTTTGGTTGGTTTCTTGTGTGTCCGTTTGGGGACAAATGGGAAGCGAGATTGATTTATCAAGCAGCCAATTTTTTAGCATGAGGTGGAAGTTGCAAAAAACAATTAGTGAGAGTATAAAACTGAGAAAAACACAATATGAGCCATCAGGGTGCAGTATTTAAAGGCTGCCAGTTTGACAGCAGTCATGTAGCCCCAGTAGCCTCATGGATAAGATATTGGGCTCCTAAGCCAGGGATTGTAGGTTCAAATCCTATCCTGAGTGCCTAACTTTCATAGGTTGTCCTCTTTGAACTTTACTTCTAATCGACATTATAAACATCCCCATGTCTGCATTCAGTTGATGGGAAGTGCTGTCCAACATGAACTTGCACAAAGTTGTCGGGGATCTGCAGGATTGGGTCGAAATTGCCTGAAAGAGACAGCAGAGCCACAATGGTGAAAGAACTGCTGAGATTCTCCTGGGGCTGGCATGGTGACTCACAGTGTCAGGGACCTGGCTTTGATTCCTCCCTTGGGTGTCTGTTTGTGTAGAGTTTGCACATTCTCTCCATGGGGGACTCGGAGTGCATTGTGTTCCTCCCACAGCCCAAAGATGTGCAGGTTCGGTGGATTGGTTTTGGGGAATGCAGGGTGAGAGGATAGGGGTTGGGCCTGGATGGGATGCTGTTCAGAGGCTGAGTGTGGACTTGCTGGGCTGAATGGCTTGTCCCCCTCACTCTCGGGCTTTTATGAACAAGCTTGGAGCAGATGGTCAGAGCTCTGCTGCAGATCCCAGTCAAGGCTTTGCTAAAGGACTGGCATCCAGGTGTGTGTTCACATCCTTCTTTTCCCTGATCTTCCAGAATGTTCTGTAGCTTTGGCCAAAGGGATCATGATCTGGGTTCACATCATCCAATGGGGTCACATTGCCAGGAGCTAGACAACGGATTTATTCAGACTGACACTTCCAGTCATCGAGTCATAGAGATGTACAGCACAGAAACACACCCTCGGTCCAACCCGTCCATGCCGAACAGATATCCCAACCCAATCTAGTCCCACCTTCCAGCACCCGGCCCATCTCCCTCCAAACTCTTCCTATTCATATACCCATCCAGATGCCTTTTAAACGATGTAATTGTACCAGCCTCCACCACTTCCTCTGGCAGCTCATTCCGCACACACACACCACCCTCTGCCTGAAAAAGTTGCCCCTTAGGTCTCCTTTATATCTTTTCCCTCTCAACCTAAACCTAAACCCTCTAGTTCTGGAGTCCCCCACCCCAGGGAAAAGACCTTGGCGGTTTACCCTATTCATGCTCCTCATGATTTTATAAACCTCTGTAAGGTCACCCCTCAGCCTCCGATGTTTGGATCTTCCCCTTAGAGGAACTGATATCAGCTTCCACCGCTGTGACTCTGTGTTCAACCTCATCCGTCCTCTTTTCCAGGTCTCCCAGCTGCTGTTCATGCTTCTGCAGCATGATAGAGATCGGAGCCAGCTTCACCTCTATCTGCTTCCCCAAAATCTCGTGAGATTTCGCGAGCTCCTTCCCCAGGGCCTGGTAGGTAATCGAGTCCGAGGATCCTGCAGGCTGGGCCGGGGGCCTGGCCCCGGACACTGCTCCTCCCTTCTCCAACATCCCTGGACGTTGAAAACGCAGGTAAGTTGATTTTTCACAATGTCCTGGGACTCCACAACCTTTTCAGAGTCCCAGGATATCGCGATGGTCTGGATTGGGCAGGATAGAAATTCTTCCCCCTTGTGCTGTGGTGCGAAGCTCTGCAACATGATTGTCTGAGATCACCGCCATCTTGGATCCCCAGAGTGCAGTGAGAGAATAAAACTCAGAAAAACACACAATGAGAGGTCAGGGTGCAGTATTTAAAGGCTGCCATTTTTGGGTTCACTGTGCAGCCCTAGTGGCCTAATGGATAAGGCATTGGTCCCCTGAGCCTGGGATTGTGGGTTCAAGTCCCATTTGGGGTGTTGGGCTCTGCCTTATGTGTCGTTAATCTTTAAGCCACTTTGCAAACATCCCCATCTCTGCATTCAGTTGATGGGATGTGCTGTCCCATGTGACCTTACAGAAGCCTTTTGGGGATCTGCAGGATTAAGGCTGAATTCCCAGAAAGAGACAGGACAGTCACAATGGCTGAAAACCTGCTGAGATTCTCCTGGGGATGGCATGGTGGCTCAGTGGGTAACACTGCTGCCTCACAGTGTCAGGGACCTGGCTTCGATTCCTCCCTTGGGTGTCTGTTTGTGTCAAGTTTGCACATTCTCTCCATGGCGTACTCCGGGTGCTTTGGTTTCCTCCCACAGCCCAACGATGTGCAGGTTCGGTGGATTGGCTTTGGGGAATGCAGGATGAGAGGATAGGGGTTAGGCCTGGATGGAATGCTTTTCAGAGGGTCAGTGTGGATGTGATGGTCTGAATGGCCTCCTCCCACCCCACTCTCGGGCTTCTCTGAACAAGTTTGGAGCAGATGGTCAAAGGCCCAGTCAAGGCTTTGTGAAGGGACTGCCATCCAGGTGTGTGTCCCTATGCTCCTTTTCCCTGATCTTCCCGAATGTTCAAATCAACATCATCACATTAAAGATATTTTGTTTCTTGTCTTAATGAGAAGGGATTTGCCTTCAAGAGCACAAAGGATTTGGATGTTGTCTCTTGAGGTTTGCTGATGAAACCGTTGATGTGCAGGGTCAACTGCAGATAATGGCAGAGACACTCTCTAGTGGTGACTGTCAGCGTTACCAGTCGTGAAGACTTCATCCAAGAAACTGACGGTGATCTTGGCCGCAGTCTCACTATGGCCTGCAAATCACAATCGGCTTAACCAGACTCAAGAACTAAAGAGAAACCAAGAACATCTCACCGATATTACCATGAGGGTTGGTCCCAGCAAAGGATCAACAGCGAGACTGCAAAAACACATTTCATATCTCTCTGTGCTGGAACCTTCTGCTGTCTTTCTCCATTGAAATAATATCCAGCTGCTTTATTCTTCCGACCAAAGTGTATGACCTCACACATTCCCTCATTGTCTTCCATTTGCTGCGTTTTTGGCTATTCCCTTAACCCATCCATCTCCCTCTGTAAACTCTGTGAGTCAGCCTCAGCAGTTGCCTTCCCACAAATGTTTGTCCAATCTGTGGATGTGGCACTCCAAGTTCTCCAACGATGGCCTAACTACCTCACATCTCCATCAGAGCCTCCTTGCAATTGTATTCAATACCTTGACTAAGAAAGGTAAGGACCCAAATGCATAGCCACAGCCCCATCAGTTCCAACCGTCAACCCCCAGATTTCAATCATTTCCATTGACATATTGGACCTTATCATAAATTCCAAACATGCAGGTAATCTGGGGTTCAGCTGGTAATGTTGACAGAATATAGCTTAGACTGACACCAACACAACCAAACCAGAAGTTGCTTTGTCCATAGATTGGTAGCTCTATCTGTTGGAGCCCCAGTGACCCCATGGGTACGACACTAACTTCCTAAACCAGAGATTGTGGGCTCAAATATTATTTGGGATTTTGATTTTGTTGAAACCTTCACTGTGCAGCTGATCTTAATCCTGTGTGGTCACGTGACCGTGGCAACAAAATCAGGCATTCTCAATTGATCCTCAGCTGGAGATATTTGACCTGACAGAAAATTGGCCAAACTAAATTAAACAGTGGAGCTCTGACCATCTGCTCAGAACCTGTTCAGAGAAGCCCTAGAGTGGGGTGGGAGGAGGCCATTCAGTCCATCATGTCCCCACTGACCCTCTGAAGAGCATCCCATCCAGGCCCAACCCCTATCCTCTCACCCTGCATTCCCCAAAGCCAATCGACCGAACCTGCACATCTTTGGGCTGTGGGAGGAAACCAAAGCATTCGGAGTCCCCCATGGAGAGAATTTGCAAACTCGACACAAACAGACACCCAAGGGAGGAATCAAAGCCAGGTCCCTGATGCTGTGAGGCAGCAGTGCAACCCACTGAGCCACCATGCCATCCCTAGGAGAATCTCAGCAGGTTTTCAGCCATTGTGACTGTGCTGTCTCTTTCAGACGATTCACCCCGATATCCTGCATATCCTCAACATTCTGTATTTTTCTGACACAAGGTACCACCAAACCAACACAGACCTGGGGGTTCTCCAGAGATGAGAAATTGACTTGACCTTGATTGAAGATCAACCGTGAAGATGAGGGTTAAAAGTCGGACACCCCAGATGGGACTTGAACCCACAATCCCTGGCTTAGAAGGCCAGTGCCTTATCCATTAGGCCACTGGGGCCACATGTGTGTTGTTAAAATGGCAGCTTTTAAGTTTTGTTTTGCAAGAACACACTGACTGTGGCTCAGCCAGGACAGAGTCAGTGCCCTGAACTGAGGGGATTCTAAATCTCCTGGTTACATATGTTTTTCTCTTTATCCCCGCGCTGCTGCCTAACTGTGGTAGTGCACATATTTTCCCCAGCACCCATGTTGTGTGTGTGTAGGTGTGAGACACAGTGAAAGACAACAGATGGACAAATCTTTATTCAATTCCCACCACCAGGAAGAAAGGAAACACCCGAGTGGCCAGTGACAAGCATCAAAGGTCAATGCTGTGTGACCAAACAGTGAGGGGGAGGGCACTCTCTGAACAGCTCAAGGATGTTGGTAGACACTGCGTGCTCCTTCTCCAGGGACACCCGGGCTCGAACGTAACCATGGAAGAGGGTCAGGCAATCGGCCCTAACAACCAGTTTGGCCAGGCCCAGGAGCAGACCCACGAGGAGATCCTCTGACCAACCCTCCCCCCTCGGCACTGGGTGCCCAATGATGGGGAGTGTGGGGGCTGAAGTCCAACCAGAAACGGAGGAGAAGGTTTCCCAGAAAGCTCAAAAGGGAGTGCAAGCGCCCTGTTCCATGGACTCCACAGCACCACAGAACAAGCAGTTGGGCTGGGAGTCTGTGAACCACAACAATCTGCGGACTGCCGCGTGCAATACCCTCCACCCCAGATCCCCGTGAGAAAGGGGGAGGACTCCCATGTAGAGAGCCCTTCACTGGGGATGGTCCCCACCGCCCGGTGGTAAATGGGCACGCCAGGGTGTGTCCGGGAGGTGGATGAGGGTGTGCAGCAGCAGTCTGTACAGGGCCCTCTGTGATACACCCCTGAAAGGGACAAAACTAAAACTCCGGAGACAGCTCAGGATGTGGGGCACAGGCTCCCGCAGGAAGTACAGGACCCTGGGGCCAATGTGAAATTCCGTCCGGGGAGGAGTGAGTGCAGACGGGATCCCACCGCACACCTGAGCATCCTCCAACTGGGGCACTACGTGGGGTCTGAGCACCGTCGTTTTAAGGTGTCGGATGGTGGTGGCCACGTACCGGACGTCTACCGCTGCCCTGCTCGCTATATCCTGCGGCAGCGTCCAGCCCAGGCCCCCACCATCCAGCACGTCCCTGACCCTGGTCACCCTCACAGTCACGGCCCTCCCCTCCGACAGTCACTCGAACCCACGAGTACGGAGGTGCGGATTCCTGAGCAACGTCTCCCTGACGACAGCCGTTACTCCTGCCGGAGGGTAGGCGTGACGCGATTCGACCATGTTCCAGACCGTGAGCAGGTCCTGGTAAAAGACAGGCAGTGTCCTGAGAGTGACCTCCAAACCATCACGGTCCCTGAACAGGAGCTGAGTGTCGTAGTTGAGGTTACGCACCTGGTGGAAAAAATACGTCGCCAGGGCACCCCGCCCAGGGGGAGGCTCAATGTAAAGGTATCGCTGCAAGGTCTGAAGGTGGAACGTCGCTACCTGGGTGTGAACGCACACCAGCGACTGACCGCCCTCCTCAATATGGAGACTCAGGACCTGCGCAGTGACCCAGTGCATCTTTTTGTCCCAGAAGAAGTGAACCAATATTCTCTGGATGTCAGCGACAAAACCAGGAGGAGGGACCAAAGTGACCAGCCAGTACCACAGCATGGCAGGCACCAGCTGGTTTATGACCAACACTCGACTCCTGTGAGACAGCACTCGGAGCAGTCCTGTCCAGAGGCCTGGGCGAGGGGAGACTTTGGCCTCCAGCTCCTGCCAGTTCCCCGGCCAGGATTCCTCAGCCGGGCTGAGGTAGACCCCCAGGTCGAGGAGATGAGTGGTACTCCAGCTGAACCCCAGTAACTCCTCCGGCAGAGACTCCACCCGCCTCGGACTGACCAGTCGTCTGGAATATTGGGCCCAGTTGATCCTGGTGGAAGAGACCGATGAGTACAAGGCCTGGCACTCACACATCCTCCCCAGGTCAGCAGGGTCGGTGAAAGGGAGGAGCACGTGGTCAGCTTAGGCCGAGATGACCACCCCCGTGCCCGCACCGCGCAGAAACAGCCCTGACAACCTCCTCCATAAGAGGCACAGGAAAGGCTCCACGCACAGGGAATCCAGCTGGCCAGACAGGGGGCAGCCTTGGCGTACTCCTCTCCCAAAGTGAAGGGGCAGTGTCATGGAGCCGTTAACTTTAAAACTAATTGTACCTGCCTCCACTTGGTCCACATCCACACAAACATTTCCTGTCATGTACCTGTCCAAATGTCTTTCTCATAGAATCCATACAGTGTGGAAACAGGCCATTTGGCCCAACAAGTCCACCCAGACTCACTCCCCTACATGTCCTCCTGACAAATGTACCCAACCTTCACATCCCTGAACAGTCTGGGCAATTTTGCATGGCTAATTTACTTGTGAGAGGAAACTGGAGCACCTGGAGGAAACCCACACAGACACGGGGAGAAAGTGCAAAATCCACACAAACTGTCACCAGAGGCTGAAATTGAACCTCGGTCCCTGGTGCTATGAGACAGCAGTGCTAACCACGGAGCCAACTTGGAAACTCTACACAAACAGTCACCCCAGGGAGGGATCAAAGCCAGGTCCCTGACACTGTGAGGCAGCAGTGTTACCCACTGAGCCACCTTGTCATCCCCAGGAGAATCTCATCAGGTTTTCAGCCATTGTGACTGTGTTGTCTCTTTCAGACGATTCACCCCCCATCCTGCAGATCCCCGAAAATCTTGAGCAAGAACATATTGGGCACCACTTCACATCAGCTGAAAGCAGACAAGGGGGATTTCTCCAAAGTCAATTAGAAATAACATTGACAGTGAACAAGCCATAAATAATCAGACACCCCAGATGGGACTTTAACCCAAAATCCCTGGGTTAGGAAGCCAGTGTCTTATCCAGTAGGCCACTGGGGCAACCTTTAAATACTGAACCCTGCCCTGTCATATTGTTTTTATCTGAGTTTTCTACTCTTACTGATTGTTTTTTACCCCTTCCATTTCATGCTAAATTGTCGGCTGCTTGATAAATTGATCTCGCCTCCCATTTGGCCCCAGACGGACATTTGAGAAATCACAGCCGGTCAGACAGCGTCCGAGGAGCAGGAGAGTCGACATTTTGAGCATAGGCCTGAAGAGCTTATACTCGAAACATTGACTCCCCTGCTCCTCGGATGCCGCCTGACCAGCTGTACTTTTCCAGCACCACACAGTTTGACTCTGATCTCTCCCATCTGCAGTGCTCACTTTCTCCCAGTCGAGAAATCAACTCAACTCCAACTTTGCAGACCCACAGTTTGAGGCAAATGGAGCAGACAGGAGAAGGCAAAGGGCTCAATGTTATTGTGTGCAGCACTTTCAAGATATTTGCAGTTAGTGGGGAAGGGGAAAGTGGAGATGTTGCAAAAAGCTGCATTGAGGACAAATCAACAGAATCTTAGCAGGAATTCAGCCCATTGCAGCTGTGCTGTCTCTTTCAGACAATTCACCCCAAGATCTCCCAAATCCCGGAATTACCTTGTGCAAGTTTCTATGTCACATCATTTGCCATAATCTCAACGTAGGCACAGTGATTTTTAACAGAGTACTGTCGATGAAAAATTCAGGAGTAGTGGTACTGGAAGAGCACAGCAGTTCAGGCAGCATCCAAGGAGCTTCGAAATCGGCGTTTCGGCAAAAGCCCTTCATCAGGAATAAAGGCAGTGAGCCTGAAGCGTAGAGAGATAAGCTAGAGGAGGGTGAGGGTGGGGAGAAAGTAGCATCGAGTACAATGGGTGAGTGGGGGAGGGGATGAAGGTGATAGGTCAAGGAGGAGAGGGTGGAGTGTATAGGTGGAAAAGGAGATAGGCAGGTAGGACAAGTCCGGACAAGTCATGGGGACAGTGCTGAGCTGCAAGTTTGGAACTAGGGTGAGGTGGGGGAAGGGGAAATGAGGAAACTGTTGAAGTCCACATTGATGCCCTGGGGTTGAAGTGTTCCGAGGCGGAAGATGAGGCGTTCTTCCTCCTGGGGTCTGGTGGTGAGGGAGTGGCGGTGAAGGAGGCCCAGGACCTCCATGTCCTCGGCAGAGTGGGAGGGGGAGTTGAAATGATTCCAATGGCCCAACATGGATTGTTCCAGTTAATATCTTTTCTCAGATGGATAGAGCTGGAGAGAGAGTAAAGATTGTGGGAATTTGGGAAATGCTGACAATCTGTTTTAATATTTTGTTCATAAAATCAAGTTGAACAGCAAACCAAATTTTGTCCCCCTTTGTCTTCATCACCAACAAGAATACTGAAGGAAAGTTGAGTTTAATTACATTGTGTTACGAATGTTCATCTGGTTGATCAGTGGAAATTAAAAGCCATGTCACACAACAGGCAGAGTCAATCTTTAGCTGAGTAGAAGTTCAGCAGAGAGAAACAGACTTACTTTGTGATATCAGAGGGAATTCCTGTCCCATTGATCTATTAACTGCAGGGAACTTTCAGATACGTGGTATCTTTAGAGCAATTAAATATCCTCCCAATATATATGCTTTTACTCTCAACTGAAGATGTTATAACTTCAATGGCTAAGAGTATTAACCAATAAATCAATGCCAAGCCAGTTGAAGTATTACACTTGACACATCATCATCGCTGTAATTGCAGAATGCAGCATAACCTATTCCATCTTCTAACCTACTGACAGCCTACTTTTCAGAAGTCTCCTTACACGACTCTGAAAACAAATTAAAAGAAACCAATTAAACCAAATAAGCACAAATTAAAATGTCCCAGTCATTTAAAAAGGCTCTGTAACAAAAGTCAAAATCTCCCAAGAAAGCTTACGCTTACAGAGTCACAGAGTTGTACAGATCCTTCGCTTCAACACGTCCATGCCAACCAGATATCCGAAAGTTATCTAGTCCCACAAACCAGCATTTGGTCCATATCCCTCTGAAGCCTTCTTAATCATGTCCCCATCCAGCCGCCTTTTAAATGTTACAGAGTCTTAGAGTTATACAGCACGGAAACAGACCCATTGGTCCAACCCGTCTATGCTGACCAGATATCCTGAATTAATCTAGTCCGACTTGCCAGCATTTGGCCCATATCCCTCTAAACCCACCCTGTTCATATACCCCCATCCAGATGCCTTTTAAATGTTTTGGAGGAGCCGGGGTTAGACTGGGGTGGACAAAGTTAAAAATCACACAACACCAGGCTATAGTCCAGCGGGTTTATTTGGAAGCACTAGCTTTCGAAGCGATGCTCCTTCACTGGGTGGTTGTCTTCACCTGATGAAGAAGCAGCGCTCTGAAAGCTAGTGCTTCCAAATAAACCTGTGGGATTATAACCTGGTGTTGTGTGACTTTTAACTTCTAAATGTTGTTATTGTACCAGCCTCCGCCACTTCCTTTTGCAGCATGTTCCATATAAGCACCACCCTCTGTGTGAAAAGGTTGCCCCTTAGGTTCCTTTTAAATTATTATTCTTCTCACCTTAAACCTTTTCCCCTCTGTTTTTGTCCTCCCCCACCCTGGGGAAAAGACTGAATCTATTCACCCTATCCATGTCCCTCATGATTTTATAAACCTCTAAAAGGCCACCCTTCAGCCTCCAACACTCCAGAGAAAATAGCCTCAGTCTATTCATCCTCCCCCGATAGCACAAACCCTGTAACCCTTGCAACACCCTTGTAAATCTTTTCTGAATGTTTGCAAGTTTTACAACATCTTTCTATCGCAGCGAAACCAGAATTGAACGCAGTATTCCAAAAGGTGGCCTAACCAATATCCTGTACAGCCACAATCCAACATCCCAATTCCTATACTCAATGCACTGACTAATAAAGGCAAGTGGATCAAATGCCTTCTTCACTGTTCTATCTACCTGCAACTCCTTCTCTTCCTAATCTGTGTGTATGTGAGTTCCAATAATCTTTTTGCATTCTGATATGAATAGATTCACTCTTTTGTTAATTCAACATATCGAGGTTTAATTGGCTCCTTTTAAACACCAATTCAATTGTTTTGGGAGGAAGACATCCACAAGAAAGGGTCCCTTTTTAAATTAATCTGTTAGTGACCAACCAAGGATCCAGGTAAATGAAGAAAGGAAACCATTTCATCCCTGCTCACCTGGGAGCTGAACAATTTGGGGTATCTGTCTGGAACTGTAATAACATGGGGAACAATTCTCACACCAGTCTCTCTTTGTAAGTGCTCTATGTATTTACGAAACAATGCCCTTCACCAGAACATCTCGGTGATATATTTAACATTCCATTCACATTAATCACTCCAAGGGCATGATCTACATTAAGAATATAAACAGTAAGTGTTGAATCACTCAGAGTCGGACGCATCTGCTGAAAAAAACAAAATGAATATTGCAAATTGATAATTGTGTTTCTCTCCACAGATGCTACCTGACCTGCATTTCAATATTTCCTGATTTTATTGCAGATTTCCAGCACTTGTGGTATTTAACTTGTGTATAATTTTTTTAAGTAAGGAGAATGGAAACTTGAAAACATTGAATGGGACTTTTGCTCATTAACCTCTTGGGAATTGTCTGCTATTGAATGATTTGATTCAGACTTTAGACAAGGTGCAATCATGACAAAGTCTGTGGGATTGTACTTATTAGATATCAAGGAACAGCTCATCAAATAAGGCAATCCTCTGAAACAGATGAATTCTCACCTCAAGTTTGGGGAGAAAGGTATAAAGGATAAGTATTAGATGGGGTGAGATCTGATCAACTTCAGAAAAACTTTGATCTTAAAACTACAATTCTACAGTGAAAGTGAAATATTGCGAAATGTATGGTTAATTGTCCATGATATTTGTTCCTCCTTATTTAATTTCTATAAGTATCTGTAGAGTAATTTATAAACATATATTTACGAACAATTGTTATGCATTATTTTGGTAATTTTATAATTTGCCATTACTTTCTCTTCACCTTATTCAAGGAGAGTGAAAATTACAGTGAGTGATACCACACAGTATTTCAATTGCACTGAATTGGTTTTGAAAGATAACTCAATAAATGCAGGTTGATGCTGTCGATGGTTCCTGTCGATATATTTCGTTGACCTGTTCAGACGTGTTATGATGTTAAGTCTTAGGCAGAAAGAGGAAGAAGGTATAAGTAAGGTTCAAGAAACTGAAGATAGACCGAGCCCTGGAGATAACAGGAATGAACTCAAACTAGGAAATAGAGAATTTGAAGGGACCATGCGATGTTTATGGAAAACAGGATTTAGGAACCTCCAAGGCATTTTACAGAGGGATAACAAGCAACAGGTCACCAGGAAAAGAGTATGTCTTCTCAGAGCAAAGGAGGGAATTTACACATGGAGCCGGAGGAAGTGGGTGAGGTTCTTAATGAATAAACTGCATTGGGATTTCCAAAGGATTCTGGGTAGACCAAGATGGAGGACGGGAAAAAGTTGTGACTGTAAGAGCTGCCCCATTTTTGAGGCATTTTAGGTGTTGGGGGTGATTTGCTCAAATTTCAGGAGCAGCAATTACTGTTTTATTATGCAACTTTGGAGAAAAAAACCTCAAAACAATGGCACTTTTAAAAGGAAGAAAATCAGACAAAGAAAGTGAGTACATGGTCAGGGGGGCGGGAGGGAAGAAACCTACACTGCTCACTGATATGGATAGGAAGGGTCGAGAGGGATATGGGCCCAGTGTGGGCGAATGGGACGGGATTAGATTAGGATATGGGGTCGGCATGGACGAGTTGGACCGAAGGGTCTGTTTCCATGCTGTACATCTCTATGGCTCTATGACATGGTGGATGGTGAGTCTTGTATATTGATATTCTAGAGCATATCAATATTAAAAAGGAGGTGTTGGGTATTTTGAAAAGCATTAAGGTAGACAAGTCCCCAAGACCTGATGGAATCTATCATAGAATCCTGAGAGAGGCAGGTGTGGAAATTGCTACGGATTTGTACAAAATATTTATATCCTTAATAGTCCCAGGAGAATTCCCAGAGGACTGGATAACACACAATGTTGTTTCTTTCTTTAAGAATGGCAAATAGAATAATTCAGGAAATTAAAGGCCAGATTGGCTTCCTGTTTTTCATCCTTGGACATCACTGTCTGTGCCTGGATGGTGTGGGGGAGATGGACTGTAATCCCACCATACAAGGTGGTGAAATCTCAGCTCAGGAGGAGCTTTGTCTGATGGGAACCATATATTGCTATTGAGATTTGTTAGGAAGCTAACTGGTTCCATATTCTCCTTTCAGGAAGAAAACCTGGTGAGACTACAGACCCACAGCAATGTGGTTGACTCACCCTCTGGGCAATAAACGCTGGCCTAGTCAGAAACATATCGCATTCCTTCCCTGTAGCTCGGTCTCAATCCTGGAACACCCTCCATTGATTCATTGTAGGTTTACCTCCAACAAATGGTCAAAAATCACACCACACCAGGTTATAGTCCACTAGGTGTTTTTGAAACCATGAGCTTTCGGAGTGTTGCTCCTTCATCAGGTGTAATGAGAGAGGAGGCATCAGACACAGAATGTATAAGTAAAATATCAAAGGGTCATACAAGTGCTGCGAATGTATTGAACAAATCCAAAATGGCCGACTCCCTCCTGTTAAATCTTCAATCAGTTCGAAAGGAGATACAGGCAGCACATGGATTGCAGTGGTTCAAAAAGATAGCTCCCCATCACCTTTCAGGGGAAACTAGGGAGAGGCAATAAATGTTGATCTAGCCAGCAATGTTCACACCCTGGAAATGAATAAAAACAATCCCACAATGGAATAAACCGCCAGGGGAAAAGTCATAGTGTAATGACTTGAAAACATCAAGCCCCAACTTTGGATGGTTTCTATTGTTATGTTTTACATTCTCAACCAAAACGCACCAGTCATTGACATAAAGGTTATGATTTGGAGGAGCCGGTGTTAGACTGGGGCAGACAACGTTACAAATCACACAGCACCAGGTTATAGTCCAACAGGTTTATTGGGAAACACTAGCTTTCGAAGAGCTGCTTCTTCATCAGGTGGTTGTGGAGCAGGATCATAAAACACTGAAGTTTTAGCAACAGGATTGCAGTGTCATGGCATGTAATATTAAACAAATTGAGCTGAAGTCTTTCATCTTTTAGAATAATCATGTTAGTTTCAGTTCCTTGTTATGTACGTCCCAGACCTTTGTCAAAGTTACATTCTCAAGAGAGTTTTAACAATCGGTGCCATCTCAGCTCAGATAATGCATTGAAGATGTGAGGTTAAAATCTTTCTGTGTCCCAATGTTCGGTCAGACTGATTCTATTTCGAAAGTGGCATTTACAGAATCTTACATGGTTTTATGCAGTTTTTGAGCAAAACAAAACATAATTCTGAACGTACAGATACACCCCACAAACATATATGTGTGTGCGTGCAGGGGAGACCGAGTGAGTGTGTGCATTTGGG
Organism: Chiloscyllium punctatum; assembly: GCF_047496795.1. NCBI lineage: Eukaryota > Metazoa > Chordata > Chondrichthyes > Orectolobiformes > Hemiscylliidae > Chiloscyllium > Chiloscyllium punctatum. The sequence goes on along the minus strand of NC_092756.1, from coordinate 72,708,260 downwards.
TGTGCGTGGGAGGGGGCGATGGTGTGAGTGTCTGTGAGAGTGTGTGTATGTGTATGTGTTTGAGTGTAATGGGGTATACATCTGTGAGAAGGTGTGTGTGTGGGTGTGAGTGTGGGAGTGTGTATGTGTATTGTGTGACAGGATGTGTGTGTGTGTGTGTGTGTGTGTGCGTACATGCGTGTGTGTGTGTGTGTGTGTATGTGTGCGTGTGTGTATGTGTATGTGTGTGTGTGTGTGTATGTGTGTGTGTGCGTGCATGCGTGTGTGTGTGTGCGTGTGTATGTGTGTGTGTGCGTGTGTATGTGTATGTGTGTGTGTGTGTCTGTGTGTGTGTGTGTTGTGTGTATGTGTATGTGTGTGTGTGTGTCTGTGTGTGTATGTGTGTGTGTGTGTGTGTGTGTGTGTCTGTGTGTGTGTGTGTGTGTGTGTCTGTGTGTGAGTGTGTGTGTGTATAGCGCAGTGGGGTCAGCTGTAGTGTGACATGAACCCAAGGTCCCAGTTGAGGCCATCCCCATGGGTACCAAACGTGGTTATCAGCCTCTGCTCGGCCACTTTTCGTTGTTGCCTGTCCCAAAGTCCACCTTGGAGGATGGTGACCTGAAGGATCGAGGGTGAAAGTCCCTGATCGTTGTAGTGATCTCCGACTGGGAGGGAACACCTCTGTTTGGTGATTGCTATGCGGTGCCCATTCATCTGTTGGCATAGCCTCTGCTCGGTCTCGCCAATGTACCATGCATTGGGCATCCTTCCCTGCAGCGTATGAGATAGACAACATTGGCCGAGTCACATGAGTACCTGCCGCGTACATGGTGGGAGATGTCCCCATGTGTAATGGCGGTATCCATGGTGACACTCTGACACGTTTTACAGTGTCTGCTGTGACAGGGTTGTTTGGTGTTGTCCTGAAGGCCGGGCAGTTTGCTGTGAACAATGGTCTGTTTAAGGTTTGGTGGCTGTTTAAAGGTGAGAAGTGGAGGGGTAGGGAAGGTCTTGGCGAGGTGCTCATCCTCATGGATAATGTTTTGCAGGCTGTGGAGAATGTGACGTAGTTTCTCAGCTCCTGGTAAGTACTGGACAATGAAGGGTACCCTGTTGGTTGCAGCTCGTGTCTGTCTCCTGAGGAGGTCATTGCAGTTTCTCCCTGGGGCATGTCAGAACTGGCGATTGATGAGTTAAGCATCGTATCACATTCTTATCAGGGCATCCTTGTGTACTTCCAAGTGCCCCTCACATTCCCCCTCACCTGAACAGATCCTGTGTAAGTGTATGGCTTGTACAGAGGGGACGTCTGTTTTAATATGTTGAGGGTGGGTTTGTGGTTGAGTGAGGTGCTGTGGTGTCCATCCTTGATGGAGATGCATGTGTCCAAGAATGAGACAGATACTAAACAGTAGTCCATGGTGAGTTTGATGGTGGGATGAAACTCGTGAAATGTTGGTGAACATAAACGTTGGGAGAGTGCAGCATTGTTCTGACATGAACACAACCAAGGTTGTGGGGATCAATTCTCCTGACATGGCCCCAGAAGCACGTGTTGTCCCAGTGACCTAACAGCTCCATCTCTGATCTTCTAAGCTACTGCCTGTGGTTTACATCCCTTCTGGGGATACTTTCAATTTAAACATTCTCTCCAATTAAAACCCTCTCACTGCATTATCTCCATTCAAATTAAGTTAATCTCTGACCTCATGTCTTTAAAATTCTGCATGGCTGCTTTGAGATCATCGAATTAAAACATTTCCAAGTCAGTTTGATACATGTGGCAACAAACGTTTGATAAACTGGAGCGAAAGGGAGTGGAATTAGTTTCTCAGCTCTCCCAAAGAGACAGCATAGACGTGATGGGCTTCAGTATATGCAGTCACATTCGAAGATTCATTGATCTGAAATTAAACAGTCAAATGTCTGTTTCACCACAGTCGCCTCATCTGTTGTTCGTTTCCTCACTGATGCAGGAATTAACATTGACCCATTTGTTCTTGTCTTTCTGGGACCATTCCTTCAATGTTCGCTGTGCAAACATTGAGCTTGATTGACCTCTGTACTGTCCTGTTGGTATTTAACAGGAAAACATGCAGGTGACATAAAGGTATTCCACACTCAATAATTTATATTTACATTCAATGAGTTGGACCAAGATAACAGTGACCCTAAAGGTGGAAGATTCATTGAAAATATTTGGTTTGCAAGTAATGATAGGCACAGTGAAAAGTTTTGTCTTGTGAGCAATACAGGCAGCTCATAGAGTTCAGTAACATAGATAAGTAAATAATAGGGAAACAGCAGCAGGAACAAAAACACAGGTACAGGCGAATATTAAGAGTCTGTGAGACCGTTCAGTATTCTAACAACAGTAGGGTAGAAACTGTTTCAAAACCGGTTGGTGCATGTGTTCAGGCTTCTGTACCTTCTCCCCGATGGTAGAGGTTGGAGAAAAACATTGCCAGGGTGGGATAGGTCTTTGAGAATGCTGGAGACCTTTCCTTGACAGTGGCCTGGGAGATGGATTCGATAGATGGGAGGTTGGCCTTTGTGATTGTCTGGGCCGAGTTCACCACTCTCTGTAACCGTCTCCGATCTTGAATGGTACAGTTGCCAAACCAGGT